>NC_026005.2:56415264-56511524 GCF_000442705.2 Elaeis guineensis | reverse complement strand
TCCAAGAAGCAAAGGACTTGAACACTCTACCTCTAGAAGAGCTTCTTGGATCCTTGATGACTCATGAACTTAGCATGATGCAACATCAAGAGGATGAAATCAAAAGAAAAGAACCATTGCCCTCAAATCCACAACTTCACCTGATTATGAAACAGATGACTCTGAAGATGAAGATCAGGATGAGGAGATGGCTCTCATCACCCGGAAATTCAAGAAGTTTCTAAGAAAAAGGAAACAGGGGATAAGAAAGAAATTTACAAAAGGGGATCAAAGCATAGAAAAAGAGAAAGATCAAACCCCTATATGCTACGAGTGCAAGAAGCCAGGACATTTCAGATCCGAATGTCCTCAATTGAAGAAAGGTCCAAAGAAATTCAAAAAGAAGGCAATGATGGCGACCTGGAGTGCGAGTGATGACTCAAGCTCCGACGAGGAAACCTCAACCGAACAAGCCAATCTGTGCATGATGGCACATGAAAATGAGGTAACTTCTGAATCCACTAGTGAATTTACTTTTGAAGAATTGCATGAAGCTTTCTATGATTCAATTGATGAATTAAAGAAACTAGGGAAGAAAACAAAGAGCTGAAATTGAAAAATCAGTCCTTAGTGAAACAAGCTGAAATTCTTTCAATTGAAAAATTCACATTGATTCAAGAAAATCAAAACTTTAAGGATGAAATTAACAGGCTGAAATCTATAGTAGATAAGTTCACCTTAAGTTCAAACAAGCTAAATATGATCCTTGATAATCAGAAAGCTATATATGATAAGGCTGGACTTGGTTATAAACCCCTGAAGAAACAAAAATTTTTGAAGGATATTTATGCAAATTATTCAAGCAAAAGCCTACAAATATTACTTATTTTAAATGTGGAAGAACAGGACATAAATCATACACATGTCTTATTAACAAATATGCAAACACAAAGAAAATATGGGTTCCAAAAGGAACCATTCTGACTAACCTGAAAGGACCCAAGAAAGCTTGGGTACCTAAGACAGAAACTTGATCTGTGCTTGCAGGTGTGTCTAGCATCCCAAGAAGGAAACAGGAAATGGTATCTTGACAGCGGATGCTCGAGACACATGACTGGTGATGAATCACAATTCATCACGCTTGATGCTAAGGATGGAGGGATGGTCACCTTTGGAGATAATGGCAAAGGAAAGATCATCGGGATAGGTAACATTGGTATCACTCCCTCCAAATACATTGAGAATGTTTTACTTGTTAAAGGTTTAAAGCATAACTTACTTAGCATTAGTCAATTCTGTGATAAAGGGTATAAAGTAAGTTTTGAATCATCTATATGCATTGTGACGAGTCCTATTAACGATGACATTAAATTTATAGGACATAGGCATGGCAATGTTTATATGGTAGACTTGAATGATTTAACTAAATTAGACATGCAATGCCTAGTTTCCTTAAATGCTAAAATAAATGAGACTAGTTGGCTGTGGCATCGTAGACTTGCACATATTAGCATGCATTCTCTTTCAAAATTAATCAAAAAGGATTTAGTTCTCGGTTTGCCAAAATTGAATTTTGAAAAGGATAGAATTTGTGATGCATGCCAATTAGGTAAACAAACTAGAGTATCATTTAAATCCAAAAATACTATTTCAACTTCTAGACCTTTAGAGCTCTTACATATGGAATTATTTGGACCAACTAAAACCACTAGTCTAGGAGGAAAACGATATGGATTTGTATTAATTGATGATTACTCTCGTTTTACTTGGATTTTCTTTTTAGCTCACAAAAATGAAACTTTTCAAATTTTCACGAAATTTCATCGAAAAGTCACTAATGAAAAAGGGTTTTCAATTCAAAATATTAGAAGTGATCATGGAACAGAATTTGAAAATCATGACTTTGAAAATTTTTGTGATGAAAATGGAATTGGCCACAACTTCTCTGCTCCTAGGACACCCCAACAGAATGGGGTAGTTGAAAGGAAAAATAGAACCTTAGAAGAAATGGCCCGTACCATGCTCTGTGAAAGCAACCTTCCAAAATATTTTTGGGCGGAAGCTATTAACACAGCATGTTACATTTTAAATCGTGCTTTAATAAGATAATTTTTAAAGAAAACCCCCTATGAACTTTGGAAAGGAAGAAAACCAAATATTGCCTATTTTCATATTTTTGGTTGCCGATGTTTTGTATTAAATAATGGCAAAGAAAAACTTGGTAAATTTGATGCAAAATCAGATGAAGCAATCCTTCTAGGTTACTCCTCCACTAGTAAAGCATTTAGAGTGTTCAACAAAAGAACCTTAGTAGTTGAGGAGTCCATACATGTTGTCTTTGATGAATCTAACGATCTTCCTTCAAGGAAGAATGAGGGTGTTGATGATGCAGATCCACTAATAGAAGGTATGAAGGAGATCACTCTAAAAGATTCAGCAACTCCAGAAGACAAGGATCAAGAAGATGAACAAAATGAGAAAGGTGAAGAAATTCAAGAACAACCTCAAGGTACAAATGACTTACCCAAGGAATGGAGGTATGTTCACAACCACCCTAAGGAATTAATTATCGGTGATCCTATGCATGGGGTAAAAACACGTTCTTCACTTAGAGATGTACTTAATCATTGTGCTTTTGTATCTCAACTTGAACCTAAAACTTTTGAAGAAGCTGAAAATGATCATAACTGGATTAATGCTATGCAAGAAGAACTCAGTCAATTTGAAAGAAATAATGTTTGGACCTTAGTGAAAAGACCTAAAGATTATTCAATAATTGGCACAAAATGGGTCTTTAGAAACAAATTAGATGAGCATGGAAATGTAATTAGAAATAAAGCAAGACTGGTTGCTAAGGGATATAATCAAGAAGAAGGAATTGATTTTGATGAAACCTTTGCACCTGTTGCTAGATTAGAAGCCATTAGACTTCTACTTGCCTATGCTTGCTTTATGAAATTCAAACTATTTCAAATGGATGTTAAAAGTGCATTTTTAAATGGATATATTTTGAAGAAGTATATGTAGAACAACCCCCTGGATTTGAAAATCATGCTTTTCCCAATCATGTCTTTAGATTAAATAAAGCTTTATATGGTCTAAAACAAGCACCTAGAGCATGGTATGAAAGGCTAAGCAAATTTCTACTAAATAATGGTTTCTCAAGAGGCAATGTAGACACAACCCTATTTATTAGAAGAAACCAAAATGATATGCTAATTATACAAATTTATGTTGATGACATAATTTTTGGGTCTACTAATGAATCCCTTTGTCAAGACTTTGCTAAGCTTATGCAGGGAGAGTTCGAGATGAGCATGATGGGAGAACTCACTTTCTTTCTCGGACTCCAAATCAAACAATCAAAAGAGGGAATCTCCATCACCCAAAGCAAGTACACCAAGGAACTACTCAAAAGATTTGGAATGGAGAATTGCAAACCTATTGGCACACCAATGAGTCCCTCAAGTAAGCTTGACAAGGATGATGAAGGTAAAAGCGTAGACTTAAAATACTATAGAGGTATGATTGGCTCATTATTATATTTAACTGCAAGTAGGCCTGATATCATGTTTAGTGTTTGCTTATGTGCAAGATATCAATCTAATCCTAAGGAATCTCATTTGAATGCTGTTAAAAGAATCCTTAGATACTTAAATGGTACACAAACTATAGGGTTATGGTACTCTAAGGACTCACAAATTAATTTGTTAGGATATTCTGATGCTGATTTTGCTGGATGTAAATTAGATAGAAAAAGCACAAGTGGAACTTGCCAATTTCTTGGAGTTAACCTAATCTCATGGTTTAGCAAGAAACAAAATTCGGTGGCACTGTCTACGGCTGAGGCCGAATACATTGCAGCCGAAAGTTGTTGTGCTCAAATCTTATGGATTAAGCAACAACTCGAAGATTTTGGAATCAAACTTAATGAAACACCAATAAAATATGATAATACAAGTGCTATAAATCTATCTAAAAATCCAATACAACACTCAAGATCTAAACATATTGAGATAAGACATCATTTCATAAGAGAACATGTTCAAAACAAAAATATAATTATTGAATATGTTTGCACTGAAAATCAATTAGCCGATATCTTTACAAAGGCCCTTAGTGAGGATAGATTCTGTGAAATTAGGAGAAATCTAGGAATTCTAGATCCATTTGCCTAAACTTCTCTTAATTATTATCAAATATTCTTAGAGCTCAATTTCCAACAATTATCCTGGTTCCAAAAGCTCAGTTTTATCACTCTAAAAACTTATCATTGAGCAAAATTCTTTCTCCCAAAATTTTGAATTTTTTTGGAATTTATTTGCATTTTTTCTGATTTTCTGAACTTCATGAGTCGACCCCCATGAGTCGACTCAATGGCAAACTTGTAAATCCCACCAACTTCCATCGGGTTCATTGTTTTTAAAACGGGAAACCTTGTTTATGAGACGACTCATCTTCTCGTCGTCTTCCTTCCGAAAGCCGTCCTCTCCAACTCTTTTTGCTCCAAATCCAAGGATCAATTCTGAGGCAAATCTCCCTCCTCCTCTCCACCAAAAATCGCCTCCTTGAAAAGGATTTTTCTGTGCTTTCTCGCAGTGTTAGGCGCGGGTGGAACGTGCCCTAGAACTTCACCGTTCATTCAAAATCCACTTCTTTTCTCCACCAAAATTCTTCTTTACTCTTTTGTGATCCCTCCTCCACTGAATTCAAGTCTTCTTGTCTGCTACCTTATTGGATATGGCTCCAAAGATGAAACTTCCCCAAAGAAGGAAATCAATCCGAGAGCCTGAGGAAATTGTCCGAAAGAAAAGGCATGCTCAGTCTTCCACTGTTCCCAATCCAGTTTCAGTACCTGCTCAAGGTCCCTCTCAACCCTCCATAAGCCCCAGTGTAAATCTTCTTTCTGATAGAAAAGTAGAAACCGAGAAAAATATAGATTTTCGGTTCTTTGAGAAAGAAGGCTTTACTTTTGCTACCAAGATCAAAAATCAAGGATGGGAACTTTATTGCTCTCTTAAGGAAGTCACCTATGTTGATCTAGTCAGAGAGTTCTACCAGAACCTAAATTATGGAAACGGGTCTGTGACTTCAACTGTAAAGGAGATTGACATCTGTTTGGATTCTAGGATATTGGGAGAGATACTTCAGTTGCCTAGTGAAGGATACTCATATATGGAACTCCCAATTAAAGAAGAAGGGATCAGAATTATCTTAGGAGAAGATTTTTCAGGAAGTTTAAACAAATTGGAAGCAAAGCTACTGTCCATTGAGATGAGGGTCCTGCATCAGATTGTGACAAAACTATTCTTTCCTAGGAGTGGTAGACATGACTTACTATCTGGCAGAGATGTATGTGTCATGTTTCATATCATCACTCAGACCCCCCTAAACCTCCCTACACTTATGATAGAGGCCATGAGAGAAACTTTGAACAGATCCAAGGCACACTTGCCTTATGGTATGGCCCTTACTAGAGTTTTTAGGAGGTTTGGAGTTAGCTGTGAGGGGGAGACACCTACCAAGCTCTCACATGTGGACACTTTCAACCAACACAGCCTACACCGAATGGGAATTACAAAGACTATTGGTGGTTGGATCAAGGGCTCTGAAGAAAGAGCTGAGGAGAGAGCTGAGGAAAGAGCTGAAGACAGAACTGAAGGCAGAGTAGAAGAAGAAGGTCCATCTTCTCCTGTACATGATTTCAGGGCAGCTTCACCAGATACCCAGTTCATTCATGATACTGAGGCTGGCCCTTCTGAGTTTACTAGGATGCCCACACCAGTGTATCAGCCAGAGAGCAGAGCACCTCATTCAGAGTTCAGACTGGCTGACGATCAGATCGAGCATATATCTCAGCGTGTGGCTTCTTTGTTGTCTAGCCAGTGGAGTAGTACTTCTTTTGCACCTGGAGCTACTTCTTCTGATCAGACCATTACTCTCCACATCTCCACTATATTTCAGATGATTTCAGATCAGTCCGTCAGGATACAGCAGCTTGAGGATACAGTCTGGAGACTTACTGCAGAGTTCTTGACTTGCAGGGGCAAGTCCTTGCATTGGCCCATCCCCAGCCACAGGAGTCTACCATTGAGGTCACAGACCTCACTGCAGAGGCTGGCAGGCTCAGAGGAGCACTAGAAGGTGGATATGAGCTACTGAGGAAAGAGATCAGAGGATCGAGTGAGCATGCTACCACCCAGTTCACTGCTCTACTTCAATCTGTTTCCAGAGCACTGAACGTACTTGATTCTATCAGACTCATGATATCAGCCCTAGTATCTCAGCGTTCTCAGCCTCCCAGTTCATCTCGTTCTCCTACTCGTGGCAGAGGCAGAAGGGGTAGAGGACGCACTTCTGATCCATCATCTTCTCATACTATATCTGATGACTCTGATCATTGACTTATCTTGATTTTTACTAGGTTCTAGGAGTTAGTATCTTGTTCTAAGATCTATACCTTGGGGCCATGTATTGACATTTAGCTGGTTAAATTTTATGAAACAATTATGATATTAATGGAATCATCTTTCTACCTCTTTGTAATGATTATATTTTGGTTATATTTCAATCTCCGATACATCTGTTGAAATATTATCTTCTCCTTATTGTTGTTTGCTATTGATAATTGCTATATTAAGGGGGAGCAAACATCTGTGAAAAACTCTAAAGAGGAAGAAATTAAAGAATATTTTCAGAAAAGGAAAAGAAAGAGTTAACTATGTTTGATGATGTCAAAAAGGGGGAGAAATTAAAATTAAACAAAAATTGAAATTAGACAAAAAGCAAAACCCTAAATTATGAGAAAAAGGGGGAGAAATTAAATTAAAACAAATATTAAAGAAATTAAACAAATATTGGAAAAATTAGACAAAAACAAGGATTGAAAGATTAAACAAAACTTTGAGAAATTTTGGTATCGAAATTTGGTATCAGACAGAGAAATTTGGTATCAGACAGAACTTTAATCCATCAAAAGCAAAATCATGAGTACAATGCAAATAAGTATTTTTTATATATATGCTCTGATATTCAAACTTGCTTTTGAAATTTTACTCACCTTGAGACATCAATAAGAAATTTGTTTTACTCTGATACATCCTACAATTTCTTTCAACTTGATCTGATACATGATAACATTTGATCTGATACAGTGTGAAGGTTTCTCTAAAATATTATAACATTTGCTCGGATACTGTATGAAATTTTCTCTGATACATTAAAAATTTTCTTGCTCTGATACATTATAAAATCTTTTCTGATATCATTGTAAAAATTATTTTTGCTCTGATACATAGAAAAAGTTATTTATCTTCTCTTGCTCTGAAATATCTTGAACTCAAAATGATCTAATACCCTTTTCAAATCTTTAAGAAAATGGACAAACTATTTTTGCATTTATATTACATGCCAAAAGAATCATACTCTTTTCAAGCATATACACCCATAATGGATTCTTTTGAAATTAATGCATTAACATAAATATTTTTGTTCATATATTTTGTCATCATCAAAAAGGGGGAGATTGTTGCTCCTAGATTGATTTTGATGATTACAAAGCAGATTGAAGGGATACAAACAATTGAAAAAGTCCTTATGCTCTTCAAGGGCAAAATCGTAATTTCATTAAAATCCTGATTTGATAGTACCATTTGGTAGAACAAATGATTTGAAATCTATTGGTGAAAATTTCATTGTGTTTGGACTAATATTTTTGAAGTTATGAAGGTTTGAAGTGCATGAGTCGACTCATGAGTCAACTCATGGCACTATGAGCTGAATGGCACGCAAAAAATTCTCATGGCACGCTGGATTTTTGGCTTGGCACAACCTGTGAGTCGACTCATGAGTCGACCCACAAGGCATGAGTCGACTCATGAGTCGACCTCTGCTGATTTGGGCCAAAAAATCCAGAAATCCAAGTTTCTGGTCTTTGCAACAGAAGTCGACTCATGAGTCGACTCCTGATGCATGAGTCGACTCATGAGTCGACCCCTGCGACGGGAAATGTCAGCAACGGCTATTTTTTTGCCCGTTTTAATTGCCATTTATGCTTCCTAAAAATCCTCTAACGGCTCTTTATCTGCCTAAATTGTTTTCTCTTGCTACTAATGCCATAAAATGCTTAAAATGGTGAAAGAAAATTGCAGATCAAATAGCAGATCAAATTGCAAAGAAAATGTGTGGAAATCGGGAGATCAAACGTGAGATCAAAAGAGAAGAGAGGATCCTAAATCTGAGATCAACAAAATATTCAAGAAGAAGAGAGAGGATCCACAATATTCAAGAGAGTTTGTGAAAAAGAAAAGCAAGAGCATTCAAAGAGAGAATCTTTCAAGTCGATTGTTTTCAACCTTGATCTAGAGATCGTTCAAAGCTTTCAAGAGATCTTCAATCAACAATCAACCTCTTCTCAAGCGTTCAACCGTTCATTCATCTTGAGAAAATATGAAAAAGGGGTTCTTCATTTGAGTAAAGCTTTTATTGTTATATTTGCTCATTTAAGGAGCTGTTATTGTATTCATCTGTGCTCTAAATATTCTTACTCTTTATGAGTTTTTGCTCTTGTTTTTGGAGGATTTCCAAAACAAGGAAAGGTTGATCCGAACCTGAAATCGGAGTGTTTTGGGTTTGCTTGTACCCGGGAAACAAGTGTTCTAGCTTGGGATAGCTAGGGTCGGAGTTTCCGACGTCTTGTATTCTAGCTTGGGATAGCTAGTGTCAGAGTTTCTGACGTTTTGTATTCGGGTTGAATACAAAGGATAGTGGATTAAAATTTCTAAGTGGGATCTTGGGGAGTGGACGTAGGTGCAAGGTTAGCACCGAACCACTATAAATCCTTGTGTTTGTGGTGTGCTTTATCGCTTTATCTTATTTCTTTATTATATCCTTGCAATACTGCTTTAGTTAATTAATATTGATTTAAAGCCATTGTTTTGTTCTTCATAAGTTATCTGTTGGGCTTAAAATTTTTAGAAACCCAATTCACCCCCCCTCTTGGGTTGCATAGCTGGGCAACAAGTGTTTTACAAGTATCAGTCAATCTGGCTCTTAGGGCATACATCTATACTTGACCCACGCATCAAGCTTACAATGTTAGAGTACTTTTACTCAAAGATTGATGCAAGTAAAGCAAAAGATATGGTGAAGTAGGTGAGGACAAAGTTGAACAAGCTTTTTGAGCAATATGCCAACTCCACAAATGCACCATGTAGTTCTTCCCAATCTCTATCCATATCACATGCATATATGCCAATGTCAAGTGGAGGATTAATTGGAAACAAAGGCAAAAAAATACTTGATATAAGTGTCTCATATTGTGCTCTTTTTTATATTTTTTTTCATATTCACATTTATTTTATTAGTTATATATCTAACTTATATTTATAATTGATGTAGGAAGTTAAAATATTTGAGAGCCAAACTATTACTGAAAAATTTCAATTGGATCTCTATTTGGAGGAGCCGAAACTTTGATTTTGGATTCTACGAAGAATTAGATGTATTGCACTATTGGAAGAGTCATAAGCATCGGTTTTTGTTGTTCTCTAGATTGATTTTGATGATTACAAAGCGGTTAACGGGGTACTAATATTTCTCACTTAAAAAAAGTCTTTTTTGCTCCTCAAGGGTAAAATGGTAATTTTACCAAAACCCTGATTTGATGATATCAAATGATAGAACAAAAGATTTATGATCCAATGATGAAAATTTTATTAATTTTGGACTTGTATGTTGAAAGATATGCATGATTGAAACTCATGAGTCGACTCATGGCACATGAGATGACTGGCACGCTGAATTTCCTGGCCGGCACAGACTTGGCAAATCCTGTGAGTCGACCCATGAGTCGACCCCCAAGGCATGAGTCGACTCATGAGTCGACCTCTGCGGGTCTTTTTGCCAGTTTTACAGAACAATGAATCCTGTTCTCTTCTGTGATATTTTTCCACAGAGGTCGACCCATGAGTCGACCCCCAGGCATGAGTCGACCCATGAGTCGACCCTTGTGATGGGATTTCTCCGCAACGGCTAGTTTTTAACCTGTTTTAAGTACTTTTAATGCTCATTTAATGTGGTCTAACGGCTCTTTTTCAGTCTAGAATATTTTCCTCTATTTCTTAAAGCTATAAAAGGATCCAAAAGGTGGGAAACAAAAAGGAGTTTTGAAAGAGTTAAGAAGAGCATTCAAGAGAGCATTCAAGAGCATCCAAAAGAGAGATTTTGAAAAAAGTTTTTTTAAACCAACTTTTCAGCCCTAATCAAGAGTTCATTCAAAGCTTTGAAGAAGCCTTTAAACCAAGCTCACCAACTCCTCAAGTGCACATTCAAGTCTCCAACCACTTTGAGGAAATCCGAAAAGGGTCTTCTTCTCTTGAGTAAAGTGTATTTAAAGTTATATTCGCTCATTAAAGGAGCTTTCTCTGTACTTGTTTGTGCTATAAATTATTTTACTCAGTTTGAGTGATTGTTTTTGTTTTGGAGGAGTTCCAAAACAAGGGAAGGTTGATCCGAACCTAGAATCGGAGTGTATTGGGTTGGCTTGTACCCAGAAAATAAGTGGTCTAGCTTGGAATAGCTAGAGTCGGAGTTTTTGATGTTTGTATTCGGGTTGAATACAAGATTAGTGGATTGAAATTCCCAAGTAGGAGCTTGGGGAGTAGATGTAGGTGCAAGGTTGGCACCGAACCACTATAAATCTTTTTGTTTGTGGTGTGCATATTTGCTTCCCTTTAACTCTTCATTATTTTCTTGTATTCTTGCTTTTAGTTATTAGTCCTGAATTAATTTAACTCTCCATATTCATTTAGCTATTGCCAAATATTTTTCATAAGTCATAAGTTAAACTTAAAATTTTTAGAAACCCAATTCACCCCCCCCTCTTGGGTTGCATAGCTGGGCAACAAGTGGTATCAGAGCCCGGTGCTCTAGCCTTTCTTTGATCTAAACAATCAAAGAGCCAAAGATCTATGGCAACCCACGTCGGCACTTCTCTTGCCGAGGGGCAATCCACCAACCGACCTCCACTTTTCAATGGGTCTAATTACACCTATTGGAAAGCTCGGATGAAAATATTCATACAAGCACTCGACTATGATATGTGGAGTATCATAGTGAACGGTTCTCACACACCCACTAAAATTATAGATGGTGAGGAATCAACCAAACTCGAGAAAGAATGGGATGAGGTTGATAAGAAGATGGCCCAATTAAATGCTAAAGCAATGAATGTTCTTTATTGTGCTCTTGATGCAAATGAATTTAATCGCATTTCTACTTGCTCATCTGCTAAAGAAATATGGGATAGGTTAGAAGTAACCCATGAGGGAACCAATCAAGTAAAAGAATCTAAAATAAATATGCTTGTGCATAAATATGAATTGTTTAAAATAGAGCATGATGAGTCCATAACTGTAATGTTTACTCGCTTTACTGATATCATTAATGGTTTAAAGAGTCTTGGTAAGTCCTATACTAACAGTGAGCTTGTAAGAAAGATTCTCAGGTCCTTGTCAAGAACTTGGGAAGCCAAAGTGACTGCCATCCAAGAAGCCAAGGACTTGAACACTCTACCTCTAGAAGAGCTTCTTGGATCTTTGATGACTCATGAGCTAAGCATGAAGCAACATCAAGAGGAAGAAGTCAAAAAGAAAAGAACCATTGCCCTCAAATCCACAGCTCCACCAGATGAAGAAACTGATGACACTGAAGATGAAGAACAGGATGAAGAGATGGCACTCATCACCTGAAGATTTAAGAAATTTTTGAGAAAAAGGAAACAGGGGATGAGGAAGAGGCCATTCACAAAAGGGGAACAAAGCAAAGAAAAAGAGAAAGACCAACCCCTTATCTGCTACGAGTGCAAGAAGCCGGGACACTTCAAATCCGAATGCCCACAACTGAAGAAAGGTCCCAAGAAGTTCAAGAAGAAGGCCATGATGGCCACATGGAGTGCGAGTGATGACTCAAGCTCCGATGAGGAAATCTCAACCGAACAAGCCAACCTGTGCCTTATGGCACATGAGAATGAGGTAATTTCGGAAACCCCTAGTGACTTTACATTTGAAGAATTACATGAAGCATTCTATGATTTGGTTGATGAATTAAAAAAATTAGGGATGAAGAACAAAGAACTAAAATTGAAAAATCAATCCTTATTGAAACAAACTGAAAACATTTCAATTGAAAAATCCACCCTGCTTCAAGAAAATCAAAGCTTAAATAATGAAATCGCCAAGCTAAAACCAATAGTAGAAAAGTTCACCTTGAGTTCAAATAAACTCAATATGATTCTTGATAATCAAAAAGCCGTGTATGATAAGGCTGGACTTGGCTATAACCCCTTGAAGAGACAAAAATATCTGAAAAATATTTATATAAACTCTTTAAGTAACAAGTCTACCAATATTACTTGTTTCAAATGTGGTATAGTAGGACATAAATCATACACTTGCTTCTCTAACAAATCTGCAAAAACAAATGTAAAGAAAATATGGGTTCCAAAAGGAACCATTATGACTAACCAAAAAGGACCCAAGAAAGCTTAGGTACCTAAAACAAAAACTTGACTTTTGCTTGCAGGTGTGTCTAGCATCCCAAGGAGGAAACAGAAAATGGTATCTTGACAGTGGATGCTCGAGACACATGACTGGTGATGAATCACAATTCATCACGCTTGATGCTAGGGATGGTCACCTTTGGAGACAATGGCAAAAGAAAGATCATCGGTATAGGTAACATTGGTATCACTCCCTCCAAATACATTGAAAATATTTTGTTAGTAGATGGTTTAAAGCACAATTTACTAAGTATTAGTCAATTTTGTGATAAAGGATATAAAGTTGTTTTTGAATCGTTTGTGTGCATTGTAACTAGTCTTGTTAATGATGGCATTAAATTTATTGGACATAGACATGGTAATGTTTATATGGTAGATTTAAATGATTTAGCCAAAATAAACATGCAATGCCTAGTATCCTTAAATGCTAAAATTAATGAGACAAGTTGGCTTTGGCATCGCAGACTTGCACACATTAGCATGCATTCTCTTTCAAAATTAATTAAGAAAGAATTAATTTTTGGTTTGCCAAAACTGAATTTTGAAAAGGATAGAATTTGTGATGCATGCCAATTAAGAAAACAAACAAGAGTTTCATTTAAATCCAAAAATATTGTTTCAACTTCTAGACCTTTAGAGCTTTTGCATATGGACTTATTTGGACCAACTAGAACCACTAGTCTAGGAGGAAAACGATATGGTTTTGTAATTATAGATGATTACTCTCATTTTACTTGGGTTTTCTTTTTAGCACACAAAGATGAAACTTTTCATATTTTCACTAAATTTTATCGAAAAGTCACTAATGAAAAAGAATTTTCAATTCAAAATATTCGAAGCGATCATGGAACTGAATTTGAAAATCAAGACTTTGAAAACTTTTGTGATGAAAATGGAATTGGCCATAACTTCTCTGCTCCTAGGACACCCCAACAAAATGGGATAGTTGAAAGAAAAAACAAAATCTTAGAAGAAATGGCCCGTACCATGCTTTATGAAAGCAACCTTCCAAGATATTTTTGGGCGGAAGCAATTAACACAGCATGTTACATTTTAAATCGTGCCTTGATTAGACAAATTTTAAAGAAAACCCCCTATGAACTTTGGAAAGAAAGAAAACTAAATATTGCATTTTTTCATATTTTTGGTTGCCGATGTTTTGTGTTAAATAATGGTAAAGAAAGACTTGGTAAATTTGATGCAAAATCAGATGAAGCAATCTTTATTGATTACTCCTCCACTAGTAAAGCTTTTAGAGTTTTTAACAAAAGAACTTTAGTAGTAGAGGAGTCCATACATGTTGTTTTTGATGAATCTAACGATCTTCCTTCAAGGAAGAATGAGGGTGTTGATGATGCAGATCCTCTAATAGAAGGAATGAAGGAGATCACTCTGAAAGATTCAACAACTCAAGAGGATGAGGAACAAGAAGACAAACAGGATGAGAGAGGTGAAGAAATTCAAGAACAACCTCAAGGTACAAATGACTTACCCAAAGAATGGAGGTATGTTCACAATCACCCTAAGGAGTTAATTATTGGTGATCCTATGCATGGGGTAAAAACTCGTTCTTCACTTAGAGATGTATTTAATCATTGTGCTTTTGTATCTCATCTTGAACCAAAAATTATTGAAGAAGCTGAAAATGATCATAATTGGATTAATGCAATGCAAGAGAAACTTAATCAATTTGAAAGAAATAATGTATGGACTTTAGTTTCAAGACCTAAAAATTATTCAATAATTGGCACAAAATGGGTCTTTAGGAATAAATTAGATGAACATGGTAATGTAATAAGAAATAAAGTAAGATTGGTTGCTAAAGGATATAATCAAGAAGAAGAAATTGATTTTGATGAGACCTTTGCACCTGTTGCTAGATTAGAAGCCATTAGACTTCTACTTGCATATGCTTGCTTTATGAAATTCAAATTATTTCAAATGGATGTCAAAAGTGCATTTTTAAATGGATATATTACTGAAGAAGTCTATGTAGAACAACCTCCGAGATTTAAAAATCATGCTTTTCCTAATCATATTTTTAAATTAAATAAAGCTTTATATGGATTAAAACAAGCACCTAGGGCTTGGTATGATAGGCTAAGCAAATTTTTACTAAATAATGGTTTTTCAAGAGGTAATGTAGACACAACCCTCTATATTAAAAGAAATCAAAATGATATGTTAGTAATACAAATTTATGTTGATGACATAATTTTTGGATCTACTAATGAATCTCTTTGTCAAGACTTTGCTAAGCTCATGCAGGGGGAGTTCGAAATGAGCATGATGGAAGAACTCACTTTCTTCCTCGGACTCCAAATCAAACAAATAAAAGAAGGAATCTCCATCACCCAAAGCAAGTACATCAAGGAATTACTCAAAAGATTTGGAATGGAGAACTCCAAAGCAATTGGCACACCCATGAGCCCCTCATGTAAGCTTGACAAGGATGAAGAAGGTAAATGTGTAGACTTAAAATACTGTAGAGGTATGATTGGCTCTCTATTATATTTAACTGCAAGTAGGCCTGATATCATGTTTAGTGTCTGTTTGTGTGCAAGATTTCAATCTAATCCTAAAGAATCTCATTTGAATGCTGTTAAAAGAATCCTTAGATACTTGAATGGTACTCAAACTCTAGGGTTATGATACTCTAAGGACTCACTAATTGATTTATTAGGATATTCAGATGCTGATTTTGCTGGATGTAGATTAGACAGAAAAAGTACTAGTGGAACTTGCCAATTTCTTGGAGTTAACCTAATCTCCTGGTTTAGCAAGAAACAAAATTCGGTAGCACTGTCTACGGCTGAGGCCGAATACATTACAGTCAGAAGTTGTTGTGCTCAAATCTTGTAGATTAAGCAACAACTCGAAGACTTTGGTATCAAACTTAATGAAACACCAATAAAATGTGACAACACAAGTGCCATAAATCTATCTAAAAATCCAATTCAACACTCAAGGTCCAAATATATTGAAATAAGATATTATTTTATAAGAGAACATATTCAAAATAAAAATATAATTTTTGAATATATTTGTACTGAAAATCAATTAGCTGATATCTTTACAAAGGCCCTTAGCGAGGATAGATTCTGTGAAATTAGGAGAAATCTAGGAATTCTTGATCCTTATGCCTAAGTGTTTCTCCATTTCCAAGGAATCGATTTGAGATCAATTTTCATCATCTCTCTTGGTCCTAAAAGCTCAAGATTATCATTCTCACAACCTGTCATTGAGCAAAATTCCTACTCCCAAAATTCTAAATTTTTCAGAATTTATTCATATTTTTTCTAAATTTTTGTGATTCATGAGTCGACCCCCTAGGGTCGACCCATTGGCAAACTTATAATTTTCGGCCAACATCCCACGGGCTCATTCCATTTTGTCTTAAAACCTGTTCATGAGCCGACCCTCTATTCTCTTCGTCTTCCTCCCTCCAAGACCCATCATCCTCATCTTCTTTCTCTCCAAAACCAGGGATTTGACCCAAGAACATTCTCCCTTCTCCTCTCCACCTCAAATCACCGCCTGGGAAAGGAGCTTTTCGCATCTCTCTCCCTTGATTGAAGCGGTTGGAGCGTGCCCTAGCCTCCACCGTTCTTCTCAAAACCGTCTCTTCTCTCTGCCAAAATCTCTTTCCATCCTCTTGTAACCCTCCTTCTACTCATCCATTTGATCCTCTGAGTCTCCCTGCCTGCTCTTGTGGTAAGAATGGCCCCAAAGATGAAGCTCCCTCAAAGAAGAAAATCGATCCGTGAGCTGGAAGAAAGCGTCCGCAGGAAAAGGCAAGCTGCTCAGTCCTCCACTGCTCCCATTCCGGCTTCAGTGTCTGCTCAAGGTCCCTCTCAGTCTCCCCTTAGCCCTAGCAAAATCCCTCTATCTGATAGGAAGGTTGAAACCGGCAAGAATGTGGATTTTAGATTCTTTGAAAAAGAAGGTTTCTCCTTTGGGACAAAGATAACAAACCAGGGTTGGGGTTTTTACTGCTCTCTCAAGGAAGTTACTTTTGTAGACTTGGTTAGAGAATTTTATCAAAATCTGCATTATGGCAATGGAACAGTAACTTCTACAGTTAAGGGAGTTGATATTTGTCTGGATCCTATTATTTTGGGAGAGATACTACATTTGCCCTGTGAGGGATATTCTTATATGGAACTCCCAGTGAAGGAAGAGGGGATCAATGTAATTCTAGGAGGAACCTACTCGGGAAGTTTGAATAAATTGAAAGCCAAAATTTTATCAATTGAAATGAGAATCTTACATCAATTAGTGACAAAGCTTTTCTTCCCAAGGAGTGGTAGGCATGACCTCCTTTCTGGCCGAGATATTTGTATAATGTTTCATGTGATCACTCAAACCCCATTAAACCTCCCTGCTTTAATGATTGAGGCCATGAGAGAGACACTGAACAGATCCAAGGCACATCTGCCTTTTGGTATGGCTCTCACACTAGTTTTCAGGAGGTTTGGAGTCAGTTTTGAGGGGGAGGCATCTGCTAAGCTTTCTCACGCAGACACCATCAACCAACACACTCTGCACCGCATGGGATTTACTAAAACTGATGGTGGTTGGATCAAGGGTTCTGAAGAGAGAGCTGAGGACAGAGTAGAAGACAGAGCTGAGGAAGAAGGTCCCTCATCTCCTCTCCATGACTTCAGGGCAGCATCTCCAGATATCCAGTTTGTTTCAGATCCAGAGGTTGGCCCTTCAGATTCTGCCAGGAGGTACACACCAGTTCAGCAGCCAGACAGCAGAGCACCTCCTCCAGAGTACAGATTGGCTGATGATCAGATCGAGCAGATTTCTCAGCGTGTGGCTTCCTTGCTTTCTCGACGGTGGAGCACTTCTATATTTGCACCGGGATCCACATCATTAGATTCATCTGATCAGACCTTGATTCTCCATATCTTCACTGTTTTTCAGTTGATCTCAGATCAGTCTATTCAGATTCAGCAGCTCGAGGACAGCATTTTGAGACTGACTGGGAGAGTTCTTGACTTGCAGGGGAAAGTCTTAGCTTTGGCCCATCCTCAGCCACAGGAGAGCACTATTGAGGTCACAGACCTTACTGCAGAGGCTGGCAGGCTCAGAGGTGCATTGGAGGGTGGTTATGAGTTATTGAGGAGAGAGATCAGAGGCTCGAGTGAGCATGCATCTACTCAGTTCATTGCTCTGCTTCAGTCTGTTTCAAGAGCACTGAACGTTCTTGATTCCATTAGACTCACTCTTTCAGTCCAGTCTTTGGCCTCTCAATGTTCTCAGCCTCCTAGTTCATCTCGCTCACCTGCTCGTGCCAGCACCTCCACTCGTGGCAGAGGCAGACGGGGTAGAGGACGTGCTCTTGGTCGAGATCCATCATCTCCTCACCCTATCTCTGATGACTCCGATCCATCTAGTCATGAGCTTTACTAGATCCTAAGTGTTGTTCTTTCTAGGATCTATCTTTTGGGCCATGTAATGATATTAACTGGTTGACTTTTATGGAATATGTATTGAAACAACTATGGTATCAATTATCTTTTAATTATATATCTACTCTTTGTTATGATGTCAATCATCTCTTGATTATATATCTTCTCTTTGTTGATAATTCATATCTATGGTAATCTATGGCATATTTTGGTTAATGATTGCTGTATTCAGGGGGAGCAAACATTAATGATTAGCACAAGAAGTTTGAAGAAACACTAAAGAGAAAACGTATTCAGAGAAAGAGGGGGAGCTAACAATGTTTGATGATGTCAAAAAGGGGGAGAAATTAAAGAAAAAGAAACATATCAAAAGCAAAATTATAAATTATTAAAAGATTTGAAAATAAAATGAATGAATTGGAGAGAAATTAAAGAACAATATCAAAAGCAAAATTATTAAATGACTTACAAATACAATGAGTAAATTGCTAAGTACAATGCAAATGAGCAACCTTTAAAATTACTTCCTAGACATGCTCTGATATGCGTTAAAATTAGATTTGCTCTGATACATCTTAAAATTTGACATGCTCTGATATGCGTTAAAATTAGACTTGCTCTGATACATCTTAAAATTTGACATGCTCTGATATACTGAACAATCAATTCTTAGACATGCATTGGTACACGTAATTATTAAACTTGCTCTGATACTAAAACTAAATAATCAAATAAGAATGAGAAAATTTTTCAAGATACAACTTGCTCTGATAACAAAAATAAATTTTCTCTCTAACACCTAAATCACATAATCAAATGAGCAAATTTTCAAATCATTAAGCAATGGGCAAGTTACTTATGCTAATGAGCACATGTTTCACATTCCAAAAGAATCAATCTTCTTTTCAAGCAAATGGACTTATTAGTTGGTAGTAAATTTCCTTTTTATCTTCAAAACTACCTACAATGCATTTCATTCCTTTGAAAATTTATGCTCATTGATTCATAAATGCTTTTGTTTAAATATTTTATCATCATCAAAAAGGGGGAGATTGTTGTTCCCTACATTGATTTTGATGATTATAAAGCGGTTAAAGGGGTACTAATATTTCTCACTTAAAAAAAGTCTTTTTTGCTCCTCAAGGGCAAAATGGTAATTTTACCAAAACCCTGATTTGATGATATCAAATGATAGAACAAAAGATTTGTGATCCAATGATGAAAATTTTATTAATTTTGGACTTGTATGTTGAAAGATATGCATGATTGAAACTCATGAGTCGATCCATGAGTCGACTCATGGCACATGAGATGACTGGCACGCTAAATTTCCTGACCGGCACAGACTTGGCAAATCCTGTGAGTCGACCCATGAGTCGACCCCCAAGGCATGAGTCGACTCATGAGTCGACCTCTGCGGGTCTTTTTGCCAGTTTTACAGAACAATGAATCCTGTTCTCTTCTGTGACGTTTTTCCACAGAGGTCGACCCATGAGTCGACCCCCAGGCATGAGTCGACCCATGAGTCAACCCCTGTGACGGAATTTTTCTGCAACGGCTAGTTTTTAATCCATTTTAAGTGCTTTTAATGCTCATTTAATGTGGTCTAACGGCTCTTTTTCAGCCTAGAATATTTTCCTCTATTTCTTAAAGCTATAAAAGGATCCAAAAGGTAGGAAACAAAAAGGAGTTTTGAAAGAGTTAAGAAGAGCATTCAAGAGCATCCAAAAGAGAGATTTTGAAAAAGGTTTTTTCAAGCCAATTTTTCAGCCCTAATCAAGAGTTCATTCAAAGCTTTGAAGAAGCCTTTAAACCAAGCTCACCAACTCCTCAAGTGCACATTCAAGTCTCCAACCACTTTGAGAAAATCCGAAAAGGGTCTTCTTCTCTTGAGTAAAGTGTATTTAAAGTTATATTCGCTCATTAAAGGAGCTTTCTCTGCACTTGTTTGTGCTATAAATTATTTTACTCAGTTTGAGTGATTGTTTCTATTTTGGAGGGGTTCCAAAACAAGGGAAGGTTGATCCGAACCTAGAATCGGAGTGTATTGGGTTGGCTTGTACCCGAAAAATAAGTGGTCTAGCTTGGAATAGCTAGAGTCGGAGTTTCCGACGTTTGTATTCGGGTTGAATACAAGATTAGTAGATTGGAATTCTCAAGTAGGAGCTTGGGGAGTGGATGTAGGTGCAAGGTTGTTACCGAACCACTATAAATCCTTTTGTTTGTGGTGTGCATATTTGCTTCCCTTTAACTCTTCATTATTTTCTTGCATTCTTGCTTTTAGCCATTAGTCCTGAATTAATTTAACTCTCCATATTCATTTAGCTATTGCCAAATATTTTTCATAAGTCATAAGTTAAGCTTAAAATTTTTAGAAACCCAATTCACCCCCCCCCCCCTCTTGGGTTGCATAGCTGGGCAACAGTTTTCAATTCTTTCAATAATGGCATGTGATGTTTTGGCTATTCCCATTACTACTATTGCATCGTAATCGTTCTTTTCCATTGATGCTTGAGTGCTTAATAAATATAGAAGTAGCATGCTTCTGGAGAAAGTACAGGTTCTTCTTTGTACTCGCAATTGGCTGCATGATTTTGTTCCTAATGATAAGCTTGTTTTGTGCTTTAGATGTTACTTGGTTTTTGTTCTCTGTTACTTTTTTTTTATAGCTGATTTCTTATTTTTGGCTTATGATACTTGTAGATAAAGATGATGATTCAGCTATGAAAGTGAAAACATCTCTTTCAAAGGAGGGTTCTAATATTATTGAAGAGATAATTGATGAAGAATAGGAAGAGGATGAAGAATTGAATGATGAGGACCACAATGATGATATAGAGAATAATTTTTTGGGACTTTGAATTACCTTTAAATTAGTTTAAAAATTAAAACTTTAAGTTTTTTAAATTTGGGTTGTATTAAGTATTTAATTTAAGTTTGATAATTTTATTTTACGACTCTAAGAATTAAGATGTGAGACTTTGATAGGTTGATTTGAGTTTAAATTAAATATAAAATTTTGTTTATATTGTTGTTTACAGACTTTTTTTTTTAAATTTTGATGGATCGGCCTGCTTAACTTGTTGCCCATGGTGGGTTGGGTCGGGTTGGGGTTTTTCCAACCCGCCAACCCATTTAGAGGTAGATCAGGGCGGGTCAGGGCGGATCGGCCCATCTTGACAAATCTATATAGGAGTGTATATGAGCATGCAGTTGATCCGAAGACTCAGGTTGCTTGCGAGCACTTAAGAGCGCCGTATATGTTTAATCCAACAAAACTGTGGGTAGGGGTATAGAGGTTCATGCTTAGCTATATGGTTGGACTGCTGCTTGTTGATATGAATGTCCAAGGTAAAGACTTAGGAAGGCTGGCCTTGGTGTGAGGCATGCCAAGGCACCGAACACGGATGTTTGGATCAAAAAACCACTTACCCCATGATAATGTGGTGCATGCAGTAAGGTATAATTTTTCCGATGCCTAACTAAAGGGTGGCTGAAGTTGTGGCCTGTCCATGCCTTACTTTTTGGTTTCAATCAAAGTAGTCGCTATAAGAGAACCTGCCAAATTAACTAGGCCTAACCTAACCGCCCAAAGGAACCCTAGGTCGCATCCAAGCTTTTGCTGAGAAAATTCAAGAGGGATACCATCTTTATTTAGCAATCCCGCTTCTTTGGATCTTTTAGTGTCAGGTGTGGCTGTTTTTACGGGGCACGTTCCCATCAGTGAATGGAAGCACCAGCCATTCAACAATGGTATGGACGCTAGGTTCCAATTATATTGATGCTTTTTGTCCGGTCAAACAAATTTGTGCAGCTAGTCCAATTTGAAATCATTTCTGGAATTGGACTTTAGCACCAAAGAGCAACGCAAGAGGGCCATAACTTAGCACTACATGAGACTACAAACTTTCTATTTTTTATTTGAGTAAATTATAAAAATTTTTGTGAGATTAGAGATAAATTATACTGACATCTAATAGTAGTTTGAAAAACCTATACTGAACTTTTAAAAGCCCATTTGGATATTCAGACCCAAAATCCCATGTGATTCATAGATTTGGACCGGTACAACTAGAAAAAAGAAGTATGAATTAGACTTATATTTTCATATCCAAAGGTCTTTAGAGTGGATCGGCTCATGTCCCATAGGAAGAAAAAAATGACTTCAGCATAGGGAGAAAAAAATGATTTGCTAAAGTTTTTTTTTTTCTTCCTATGAAATTCGAGCCAGCTCATATAAAAGAATCTTCGATGATTATAGACATAGACTTAACCTAGCCTTTAATTAAATATTTTTTGATAGTTGTATTGATCCAACCCACGAATTCTATAAGATTTTGAGTCCAATCATCCAAACATGTTTTAAGATTTATTTTTATCTAATACTTTAATCAATAATTTAATAGAATATTAGTCAAACTATTAAACTCAAATACCACATTACAAAAAAAAAAATTCTAAAATTAATCAAAATAATCTAAAATAATATAACAGTTACTCAAGAAGATAAGAAAGTGTATGCATCCCCTTTCCATCGAAGGATAATTTTGTCTCTCGTATAAGGTAAACTATTTCACTGGGTGCAAGTATAAATTTTATAAATTATTGGGTGTATGTATAATAAATATAAATATCAAGTAAGTTTTTATAATTTATTTATTTTTTTTATACTTTGAGAGATAAAATAAAGATGTTCGCTATTTGAATTTACCGCAAGGGGCATGCTAACCAATTAAGTTAGGGCTGCTTAGCTGTGTTTGGAGAGGATATACTGGTACACAAATGATTCAGTATTTTCTTGTGCACGCGGGTATTGTAACGGGGATAAAATACATAAGGCATATTATTACGTCATGTGATTTGAATATTATCTAAGTCATCAATTTATTTGGGACACTTATAACTAAAATGATTGGTATGAGGTTTTTAATGAAACATAGGTCTAATCATCCATAATATGTGCTTTCTAGAAGAAACAAATGAGTATTATGTATAACTAGGTGCAAGCATGTCATTGTAGTGCTTTCCTGTTTTTATTCCTTGATAAAATAGATAGCGATGTCCTGCGTTACTAATGCTTCTCGCTTTCATGGCATTACTGATGTCGGGACCTATACATGAAAAGAAATTGTGGTTCTAATTAGTCGCTATTTTGGACCACCTATGCTGCTATTTTTGGAGCACCAATTTTGCACCTGATTGGTTCACATTGGTACATCGATTAAAGCATTTTTTTTTTTTTTTGGTAAAGGATTAAAGCTCTTCTTTTTGGTTAATGCAAGGACAGCATGTTTCCTACTGATATGCAAGTGCTGAAGACACATAATTTATGCACAATCAGCTGTAGTTTTATTGCATGATTAAAACTTGTGGTGAAAGTAACAATTACATAAATGCTCTCTTGGTAGCACAAAAATTTTATAATATGCTGTCCTCAAAGAGAATTTTGAAATATGATCTCTTTTCTACCAAAAAAAAACAAAAACAAAAAAGCTCTCTTGGAAACTAAGCTGCCAGCCTCCGAAAAATAGATATCTAAAATAGGTCGTGTATCAGTGCATGGTAGCCTTTCATTCAAGCTTTTTGTCCTAGCAAAACTGGGCCACATCTTCTCCACAAAGGAAAGGACAGAAAGCACTGCCAGCCTGGTGGCCTTCTAATTAACGACATGGAATCGATCGTGGACAATAAAGCCAACCGGGAGATTCGAATTCCAGATGGTACGCTTAGGATCCGATCGTGAAGAATAAAGCCAACCAATGATAACGCGTCATGTAACTTCCACCAAGGATATCATGTGAAAATCTATGCGAATATTTATTTAATTTTATATTAATTATTTATTAAAAATTTTTTAAATATTTGTATAAGATTAAAAAATTTAAATAATAATTTTTTTATTAATTATTTTAGATGAGATTTTAAGTTATTATAAATGGTATTTGAGACGATCATATCAATAACCTATGTAGATTAGGAAATATTGTAATATAGATTCGTTAAGACTAGCTATGGACCGATGAAAGTATGAATTATGATTTTTGATTTCGGTAGAGGATGTAAGGATTAATAAAGATGTGTATTTAATTATATATTAATTATTTATCAAAAAAAATTATATAAAAATAAAAATTTTAAATAATAACTTTTGGATGAGATCCTAAACTATTACTTTTTGGGCATGTATATGGGCGTTCAAACGAGCATGTCCGAGCACAACAAACCACTCCACATTTGCCGCTCATCCGGTCCTCTCAGCTTGGATTTTGACGGTAACACCAGACACGTGGTGCTGATATTAATGCGTTATTTGGCTGTTAGAGTAAGAAACGTTTTAAAGTAATGGCTGCAATAAGAAAACTGCTACAATGATTTCACCCCTCCGCTGCATCCCATACAAAAAGAGGAAAAGTTAACAGCTATTAGAATAGATTACTTAGTATTTTAATATCCTATTATAATACAAAAAAAGGTCTTTATTATTTACATTTATATTATTTAAATTTAATATTAAAATTTCAAATTTTTAACAATTTTTCTCTCTGTTAAGTGTTAAAGCTTATACCTTCTAAGAAAAAAAAAGAGAAACATTAGACGAATAGTTATTTAAAAGTATTATTATTAATCTTTTGTTATTTTTGTATATATTTTATTACAATACCATTTTAAAAATTGTCTTAATAGTAAAATTTTGATGTCACACATTAATTGTTAGACAAATAATAGTTATCATAATGTACATAACAATCAACAACAATTGAGATAATGACTATTGTAATCTACATATCAAAGGTTTATATACCTAGTGGCACTCCTTCCATCCCTTCTAGATATGTCCCAGGATCTACTAGCAAAGTTTCTTCTAAATACGATGGAGAAGAATGATGATAAATCAGACAGTATTGGTTTGTATGTGTGGATGTGCTATTGGTAGCGGTGGACTATAATAGTGTAGCATTGAGCTACACTACTGAAAGTTCAGTTACTCCTACTCCTAAGATAAAAAAATATTGTAGACTAAAATAATTTCAAATTCATTGGATTGATTGTTGAAGGATCCATTACAATATATAATTTTTATTTATTTATACTAATAGATATTAATTATATATTATGATGATGGTTTTAATATACGACACAAGTATGCTCCACTATGCATGTTGCTTTGCAACCGTTAGGCCAATCATCATATTTTCTCGATCTTGGCTTATTCAGATATATTATATTGGTCATTTTTCTTCACTTTGGCATATAACATGGTCCTCTATATTTTGAAAATATCTTGGAGATTGGTCAAATTACCTCAACCTATTCCTGCCTACTATTCAGCCAACTCTTGAGCTTTCAGCCTACTTATCAACACCATGACCGAACCCACTTCCTTGGAACTATGCTTTCTCATTAGATAATATTTATCATAACTAGAACTCTATCCAATATAACAAAAGTCACATGACCCTCCTCTACCTGATCCATGTGAGGATTGCTCTTAATTGCCAGTTGAATTGTTAAGACGAGATATAAACAACATCCTCCTAATCAAGAGGTTGAGGGGATGTCTGTCATCATCCCTTGGATATCTGTGGAGTCATACTCCATCTATTATTATTCTCCTTTTACCAAAGTATCGCTTTCGTAATCTTCTCATTTCTATTTCCTCCGAGCGTGATACTTCTTCCACTACTCCTTTCATGGATACTCCATTATATCGAATGGCCTACAGATCACTCAAAGGATCTTCCACATCTATAGGGATCCAAATTTATCTCATATTAATGGCTTAGGCACTAGAATTTTTCATCAGTTTGCCAACCCCTTGGCAGATCAGGACAACGATCCTCATTAATGCTAATCAAAGGAGTCAAAACGAGTCCTTCAATGTAGAGTTGGCTGGCATTCGTTGAAATCTATGATTCCTTGAGAAACCTAAAAGCTAGCATCCTAAATTCTCCAAAAAGAGCAGAAAAACTAAAAAGTTATGAAAAAGTCAGTAGAATGGAATCCATCATAGCTAGTGAAATATTATTATTTGTATCAATCTATTAGCTGAAACTCTAATGAAACTTCTTACTAGATAATATATAATAATATTATTATTTTTGCTTTTGTATTGAATTCATCACTTCTTTGATTTTTTTAACAATTTTTTTGGTGGCATTGAGACCTATACCATCCATAATCTATATGAGGATCTTTGATTATTCGTAATGCCAGGTACTGGGAAGAATCGATCCTTGCATTGTCATATTGTTCCTCGACATATGGCATACAAATCATATAGAAAAGCTCTGGAAGCATCCTTGGAAAAGGTTGCCCTTCAATCCTTGTGATGCTTATGACCGGTACTATAAAATCATTATATTTTCACCTTTTATTCTTGGGCAAACAATCAAGAATTAATGTCAACAAGTATTTGCTGACCTCACCAGCAATTTTCTCTAGCTCGCTCTAATTGACATTCTCAAACATCAATCAAGTATTGATCGAAATATCCTTCAATATTTCAGTTTGCTGCGAATTTGCTAACATCACTTTTATAATGCCTCAATCAATAAATTCTGAGGGCTCCATTATATCATCTTCAGTTGTTATTTGCTGATGAGCTGAAGCTTCAAATTCTTATTCTTCATATGTCTAAGTACTTTCATGTATGTAGAATGGATCCATCCTTCATCAAGATAGGATTGGTTTAGTTTTCCACATGATATGCCTAAATATACTTGTTGCTGCTCAAATCGGTCGAGGCCGGAAGACGGACACTTGAGGTCAGAAATAAGATGTTTGGTCCTAGTGCAGGGATGCTGTCACTGGAGAGACCTACAAAATAAGTCTCAAATCGAAGATTGTGGCTCCAACGATAATCCTCAGACGCTCAAGTCAGAAAAATAGAGAACAAAGAAGGCAGTAACGAGTTCTCTGAGAGAGATTTAATTTGACTTACCTGAGTCCTCAAGGCTTTAGTTGTTTATATAGAAGGATATCGGACAGCTGGTTGCATAGTTGTATGATCGTGCGATCCTGAGATCATCAGACCATTGAAATTATCATAGTGAACAAGATAATTTAGCCCTTGATTGCTCCCACGAGATCAGGAGAGACTGTTACGCCAGATTTTTATCTGCTCAGGATGGACAGCTGTCGCACACAATGAAAAGATAAGTCGATTAAGGCAGCTCATGCACAGGTTGGACTTCATGGATGCCTCAGCTTAGTAGGAGGACTGACTCCTCAGCTCATACGACAATCAGCAATCGTGTTGATGACCTGAGAGTCTAAAATACCCTGCGATGTAGTGCCGATTCGAGGTGCTCACGATATCCACCATAACACTACCCCCTACTTTCGAGTTTGAGAATGAGATGAAAAAAATACTCCAAAAGTGCCTCAGATCCGATACCGGGCGTTCCTGCCTTCATGCCTGTCTTCTGCATGTGATGTCAGCTTTATACATCCGATGCGGATGGGCGTAACTAATGAGACCACTCAGACGACGATCCTCTCGAGGCTTTAATTATTTTATGGTGACTTTTTATTTTATTCCTCCTTTTAAATTTGCACTTTTGAAGAATGGGTATCTACAAATTTTTTATGTGTTAATTTCTCATCACTTTCTTGGGGCAGGATGGATCCACGATGCATGAAGAGGCTAGAGTAGATTCTGACTCGTAGGAGACAAGTTGTAGTTCTAGTTGCTAAAGTAGAATCTACAGTCAGGGGAGAAGATCATGCCGCTCCTGCTGTCGAGCCCACGCCCCCATCATCGGAAGCTGTGGTGCAGAATTCATCAAAAAAAGTTTTGATCGACGAGGGGCCATTGGAGACAGCACTGAAAACGAGCATCATGGGATGCTTCAAAGAGGATCTGACTGAGATATCATGGATGAAGAAGATGGTTGACAATCCGATGAAGGATCTGATGATGGCGATGGAAATTGAGAGGTCTCTGGAGACAGCGACTACTGCTTGGCACCTTCCTACAGCCACTTCTCTTACAGATCCTTCAGATCCGACACTTCATGCTTCATCCATAGGAAAGAAACTCCAATCCACAGTAAAGTACTTGAGAAATCTCCTACCATCAGCCGAGAGGCTGTTTCTCAACGATCAAAGGGGAGAGAAGTGATTTGCTGATGCTTTAAGGTCCCTTGCATATGTGGGCCAATATTTGGTGAGCCTTGCAAGTTTCAATCTCGATGTTTCGGTAATGGAGAAGGAAGAAATCGAATTACTGAAGTATCAATCAGAATAGCTAGAGAGGAACAATACCGAGCTAGCCAAGAAACTCAGCTTTACTAAGGAGGCTCTCCAAGAGATCCAAGAGTCAATCTTTCATCAAGACAAAGAATTGGGGCAGGCCGAAAGGAGGATCGTGGCCTTCGAACGACTGAAATTCAAGGACGACAAGAAGATAGAAGGTCTCGAGGAGTGGATTAGAACTCTCAAGAAACAAAAATTTGAGGCTGAGAGAGACTATCACCAGGCCCGTGATGATTTGGAGCATCTGAGGAGGGCACATGAAGGGAAAAGAGGCTCTCCTCATCTTGAAACTCACCCTCGAAGGAGTCCTAGTGGGGGTCCATCCAAGAGGACCAGGACTTCTAAGGGGACAAGTCATGGAGAGAGAGTTCCTCGAGGAGATGGGCATTCTACTTTAAGAAAGTTTAGACCTCCCCAGAACTGCTCTAAAAAATCTAAGAGACTGGATCGGAGGTGGAGCACTTGAAGAAAAAGCTGGAAGAGAGAAAGATAAATCACAAGCTTCTCTGGGATAAATTTATAGATCAGGAGATTTTACTTAAATGTGCTAAAAGTAGGAGAAAGTAGTTGGAGAAAGGAAGAGCTAAGGTTATAGTCCAAGCTTGCAGGGTAGCATTTTTTGTGGGCTTTGAGAAGTGCAAGTCTGTTGCCCAGGTGCACCTTCCTCCTAACTTCATTCAGCAACTTCAAGCTGATTATCTGGATGAGGATTTATAGGCAATATTGTCTGATAACTTATCAAGATTCACGATGACATCCTACTTTCCAAATGAGACAGACAAGATTGACACAGCCGTCTAGGCCGAATGCATTGTTTGTGCTAAGAAATATCATCCTATAGACGACTGTCTTGGCAATCCCCTTGAAGAATGATTTATGCTCTCTTTTTTTTTATATTTTTTTTGTATGATCTGAGGTTCCTGATCTTGTAATAAAATCTTTACAGAAACAAATGTAATCCTCTTCTATTGACAAATATGAATCATACTTTTTAAAATATGTGAAAGAATTTAATATGTGCTCGGCCCTCAACTATAACTACAAAAACTAGAGTTATAGCCCAGGAGAATACCTAGCTTGTTATGCTTTAAGCAAGGCACGAGCCGAGCTGAAGGTAGGGGTAAAATCTGAGCTAAATGAAGTTGCGATTAGAATCGCAAGATATTATAAATTTTCATTATGATTCAGTGCAAATTTCCATACCTATCGAACGTTGGAATTCAAATTGCCTCTGAATAGGAGTAGCTGGCGCACATCTATATGCACTCCTTCGAAAGTGGCATAAAGTGCAATTCACCTGCTGCTAGTATTAACTACCATATCAACGGCAGCAATCATGTCCATTCGCAGTCTCCATGCATCACACATACACTAGTCTTTCGATAGTGTACATCACCTACAATTAATGCACATATGGAGTGCGGCTTTTGGTGGTCCCATTCGAGTCTGAGGTTATTTAAAATCTCTAAACAAGATGAGATGCGGACCTTATAAAGCTGCCGTTACCTTCTCCTTTCATTATGAATTCCTCTCTTTTTTATCTTTTTGTGGCTTTTCTGCACGAGAGAGAGATATGGCCACCACGGAGCCTAATTTTACACCACTAGATTTCCAGTCAAAAATGACAGAGCAAGATATAATTATGCTATATGAGCAGTTTCAAATATATTCCGTATTTCAACTTGAAGTTTCGAGACCAGATGATCGAGTTTACCATCCACCTCCGGGACGTATGGACTTCTATGAGGAGTGCTTCCAAGCTGAGCTAAGGCTTTTTCTCCATTCTTTTTTCATAGTGCTCTTCTAATACTTCAAAATATCACTGTGCATGGTGGTTTCAAATGCATGGCGACATATCTGTGGATTCACCATGATATGTGTGCTAGCTGGAGTCATACCGAACATCACATTCTTTCACTTTTTCTTCAGCCTCAAGCAGTATCTTGACTCGCACGAGTGGTATTATGTGACTCTGAGGAGAAAAAAGGATGGCTTTTGCTGGACATTTTTTAGTATGCCATCCGTGTGCATGGCTAGAAGCTAAGGTTTCTCTTCGTCTCGCAAACATCAGGCGAAGACTGGAACTTTACTGCCTGGGGTGAACCCCAAGAGGCTTCATTAAAGGAGCCTTCAATGAACAAGACATTGAAGCAGGAGATGGTAGCTCTGTGGGGTTTTAAGATTTCAGAGTTGAAGGAGCTGCTGTCGACTCAGCATTGTTTAATATTGGTATCAGCCAAGTTGCTCCCTAAAGTATGCGAGTAAGCTGATCTTACTTCTTCTGGCTTTGTTCATCTTATAATTGGATCTCTATGATGATTGCAGAGCTGGAAGTTGGGAAGAGCTCAAGCTCACCAAAAAGAGAGAGAAAAATCTTATGAAAAAGAGGTGCCAAGCCCGCTGCCGGGCAGAACCTCCAGGTTAAAGTTGAAGATCCTGTGCAATCGACCTTGGAGATCAGGAAGTTTGAACCCTCCCCTCTGGAGGGTCATGAGATTGCATGGGTGAGAGAGGATTTGCCTACCATCTCTGACACTGCAGGTTACTAGGTGGGTCATGTAGAGCAAGGCTTGGAGGAGATGATTCTGAGCCTATTCGCTCCTTCCAGTTCTCCAACCTGACGAGCTTCACCCGTAGTCGAGCCTTCCTCAAATGAGACTCCCGTCGAGGTTGCCAGCACGTCTAGAATTACACCACTTAGGTTGAAGCTTGAGGCCTCGGTATTGAGGGATCCCATGCTGGCGAGCAAACTACTCTTCGATCTGCTCCTCCCTACTGATGCGAACAAGCTACTAGGTGTCCCTCAAAGGGAGATGAGGAGAGGAGCCGTGGATTGCTTTATTTAGGTATGCTGGGATTTTCTCACTTAGCACCTACTGTATACTCATTTTTTACTTATGAATTTTTTTCTACTTACCAGCTCATCCATTATCTGAATGGATATATTGAAAGTTCTCGTGAGTTGGCCAAAGAGACGAAGAAGTCTGGGCTCGAAGCCGAGATACTCAAAAGAGCAAGAGAAAAGGCCGAGAAGAAGGTCAGTAAAGTCTCCATGAGAGCTAACGCCATCGAGAGGAGAGCCGAAGATGTCGAGGCAATATTGAGAAAGACTGTCGAGGAGAATTCTCAGCTGCTCGGGGAAGTAAAAGAGTTGAAGGCCCACCTGAGGGCTGAAGAGAAGTGAACAGTCGAGGCCACTTCTCAAGCTGTGGAGGACTTTTGGATCTCTGAGAAATATGAAAAAGAAATGGCTGAATATTCTGTCAATACCTATGATGCTGGAAGGCAGTCTATTCGAGTCCGAGTTGCCGTCAAATATCTGGTTCTGGACTTGAAATTTTTTGACAAAATTTGAGATCCTATCATAGCGGATATCTCAATAGCCGGCACCTCTGATCCAGGCACCACCTCGTAATTTCTATATTTTTTTAATCCCTTTGGGATAATTTGTAAGAAAATTTGAAAGGAATAAAATAAGAAGAATCTTTTTGCCATACCTCAGCTAGTGGATTTACTTACACCGATCTGAGGCAATTCAATTCAAGGTAATTCAATTTTGAACGATAACCTCATTTTGCTCTTTTAAATGTAGATGATTATGGGGAATGGCGGTTGATGACTTTACCCGCTAAGATTACGTTTGGAAAATGACACGGGGCCTAAGAAAACATGCCACATTGGTCCATTTTGTTTTGTGAAGTATCACAGAAATTTATTCCCATTCTAGAGGAAGTACATCATTAACAACTTGGGCATTAACTCCTGGAAAGCATCGATTGGCGATTGATGTGGTTGCTGGCGCCTATAAATAGAAAACTAAAGAGCAAAAAGATCACTTCTCCTTTTGTGGCAAGGAGTCCTTTTCTTCGACTGCTGCCATGTTTTTACCTTCGAATCTACCATCCTTGGAGCAAATCAAGCAACAAGTGAGAAAACAGAATACCTTTGCAAGCAATGCCCGTCGGAGGTATCCAGCTCACGAAAGGGGGAGAGTTAGACGGGCTGGCACATCGTCCTCCCATGGGGCTCCCCCTCCTTTGCTTCCTACGGCTATACTTCCCCCACCATCCGAGCACATCCCGCCTGCAATCCAAGAGTGCTGCATTATAGAGTTATGAAATTCTATGATATTCAGAAGGGAGATGCTCAATGTCACCACCGCTATCTTTATCCAGGGCTTCGATGATTGCAAGGCCCATCTACAGAAAATAATATCGTATCTAAAACTTCACGGCATAGAAGCTGATAGCACCGATGAAGAGGTGGAGGTCTCAATGGATGAAGATTGAATCAGCTCACTTGGATGGTGTGGAGGCGAGGTCCCTGGAGGACGAAGATCGAACCAGCTCATCTGACCGATCTGATGTTCCATCTATTGCAGCGGGACATCTCTCCTCATCCTCCTTTTTTATCTTTCTCTCCATCTTCTCCTGTCCCCCTCTTCTTCTTCTTCTTACTTTCCTCATTTTCTTCTCTTGTTCGCAAGACATTGTCTAGAGCAATTGTCCTCTCTTTGTAAAGCATGTATCAGCTTTTTCTTTATAAAGACTTTAATAAAATTAATTGCTTTGCTTTTATCTTTAAATTTGAATTTATGAATTCTGTAAGAATCTTGCTCGGCTCATAGAGAACAGCACAGTGCGCACTTTGCTCGGCTCATAGAGATTAGCACAGTCAAATGCTTAGATCGGCACTATTCAGCTCAATACGAGTGAAGTTCTAGATAGCTCAGCTTTAGCATAACTGAGGCATCATAATAGCCATCTCAATACTACCCCCCTATTTCTGAGTCTGAGACAATGCTTCAGGTGAAAGAAATACTATTGAGATGATTACTCTGGCCATATGTTGTCTTTTTTATTCTTCCTCTAGCACCCGATTAGCTATCGCTTACGAGTGGCATTGTGTGCCTGCGATGATCTCATGCCTACAGCATCTAGTTTTTCTCATCTTCGCATCAGAGGCAGTGTGTGCCAATGGTGAGCTTGTGCCTATGGTATCTTGCTCTTCTCATCTTCACATGAGAGGCAGTGTATGCCAGTGGCGAGCTTGTGCCTGCGGCATCTTGCACTCTTGATGATCTTTTGAGAGTTTGATTAGTTATCCCTTCAGAGATTTTCTAAGGATCTCCCTCCACTTCTCGAATGACTTGGACTCTGCAGGGGTCTTGTAAGTTAGCCCCTCTTCGGAGTCGTCGAGGTTTTCTCGAGGGTCTAGTAAGTTAGCCCTTACGAGTGACTTTGTGTGCCTATGGTGATCTTATGCCTGCGGCATCTAGCACTTCTCATCTTCATGTGAAAAGCATTATGTGCCAGCGGCGAGCTTGTGTCTATGGCATACACTCTCGACAGTCTTCTCAGTATTTGATAAGTTATCCCTCATGAGTGGCTTTGTGTGTTTATGGTGATCTTATATCTGCAGTATCTAGCACTTCTCATCTTCACATGAGAGGCATTATGTGCCGGTGGTGAGCTTGTGCCTGTGGCATGCACTCTCGATGGTTCCCTCACGAGTAGCTTTGTATGCCTGTGGCGATCTTATGCCTACGGCATCTAGCACTTCTCATCTTCGCACGAGAGGCATTATGTACCGATGTGAGCTTGTGCCTGTGGCATACACTTTCGACGGCTTTCTGAAGGTCTGATAAGTTATCCCTCATGAGTGGCTTTATGTGTCTGCGGTGATTTTGTACCTATAATATCTAGCACTTCTCATCTTCACGCGAGAGGCATTATGTATCGACGGTAAGCTTGTGCCTGTGGCATGCACTCTCGATGGCTTTCTGAGGGTCTGATAAGTTATCCCTCATGAGTGGCATTGTGTGCCCGCGGCGATCTTGTGCCTGCGGCATCGAGCACTTCTCGTCTTCACGTGTGAGGCATTATGTACTAGCGATGAGCTTGTGCCTGTGGCATGTACTCTCGACGGCCTTCTAAGAGTCTGATAAGTTATCCCTCACGAGTGGCTTTGTGTGCCTGCGACAATCTTATACCTGAGGCATCTAGCACTTCTCATCTTCGCACGAGAGGCATTATATACCGATGGTGAGCTTATGCCTATGGTATGCACTCTCGGTGGCCTTCTGAGGGTCTGATAAATTATCCCTCATGAGTGGCTTTGTGTGCTTGCAGTGATCCTGTGCCTGTGGCATCTAGCACTTCTTATCTTCATACGAGAGGTATTATGTGCCGATGATGAGCTTGTACTTGTGTCATGCACTCTCGACGGCCTTCTAAGGGTCTAATAAGTTCTCCCTCATGTTAGTTGACCATCGTTATGGTTCAGGATCTCAAGTCAGAAGAGGAAGCAACTCTTGAAAAACTCAAGCACCCATCATAAACTGATGGCCCTACAAATTTTATTTCCATAGAAAGCATTATTACATCGTTGGTAATACATGTAGAGGTTTGCTAAATTTAAATTAGAGTTCTATCAAGTTGCTTTAGCTTCCCCAGCTATAGCCTCCTGACATTCTGGGGTGAGACTCCGCCTCTTTTGCTTTTTCAGTCAACAAGTTGGGTCTGCCTTTAGGTGATGGGATATCGCTTCAGCATTAATACTGGACATGTTTGCAGCAGTCCAAGGAAAAAGATCCATATTTTTTTGCAAAAGATAAATTAGTCGGCATTTGGTTAGCTCACATAAACATGAGTCAAATTTCACCATCCGACTTGGATTCTCCTTCTCAGCTAGTTGGGGGCACCCATCAACCATGCCTTCTCTAAAATCTAGGCCCATTGGGGGCCTCAGACGACTCCTCAGTAATCATGTAGATTTCTCCTCAGATTGGTCACTCTTCTTCCACCACCTACTCTCCGACTTGATGCCACTCCAGTCGAGCTGGCACTTGCTGTGGCTGAGGCAGAGAAAGAGGTTGCTGAGGCATAGGGGATGGTTGTGAAGCTCTCGGTGTGGGGAAATTCAGTATAGGGGTAAAATGATAATTTTAAAACTTTTTCAAAATCATGATTTTACAGCAAAAAAATATTAATTAATCTAATTAATTAATATGAATTTATCCTACACTAGGATCTAAATATGATATATAGCATGCATGTATTTAAATTTGAAATTTGAATTTGAACAATAAACACTTTATTGTAATGTATTCAGAACACAATACCTTTGTGCGGATAGTAGATCGCCACAATCTGATCACTGTTGGGAGAGTCTGATCATCACGATGCAGCCACACAGTATGTCTGACCTCTATGGATCATCCACACGAAGCTCCCGATCTGATCGACTCCTCACGAGTGCTAGCTCGTTGTAGAGCCCTTTTGACGGTCGATGCTGATCGAACTCCTTCGATCGATGTCTGTCGATTCTTTGGATGCTTCAGATCATCAACAGACATGCTTGAGAGAATGTTGAAGATCTTTTGAGATTTTGTGAGCTCACGACACTCGTAGCTCACTTTCTCACTTCCCGAACCCCAGGCTAAAACTCTAGGGAACTCACCAAAAATCTTGCACCCACTTTTCTTTCTTTTCTTTCTTTTTCTCTTGGAAGGATATGGACTTCCTTCTCATGCACAAGACTTCTCATGTCCCAGAATTTTTCTCCAAAAATCTTCTTCTTGCACGCCCCACTCTTCTCCTCCTTTTATAACAACATCAAAATATCTTATCCAAAAGAAAGGATAAAGATGAGTAATTGCACATTTGAATTCAAATCAAATTTTGAATTCAAATGGACACCAACTCATCCCTTATCCACTAAAAGCATGAGGCGTGGCTTAAATTGTGTATGGAGTGATTTTATGAGAAATCTTTTCTCATGTAATAAATGGGGCGTAAAAAAAAAGGATAAGGCGCAAAGATTGATTGCCCATTCAAATTCAAACTTTATTTTGAATTTGAATGGCCAACCAATCATCCTTATCCATTCATATGGCACAATAAAGTGGGGTGTGGAGAGGGCTTGGTGTGAGAAAAAAAATTCATGAGAAGTTCCTTCTCATGAATTCAAATGGGTGCAATGGAAGTGAGGTGGCGCATGGAGATTGGGTCAAGATGGTTTAATTATTTAAACCAACCTAATTGAACCAAATAAGTTAGGTCCAATTAGACTAATTTAAATCCAACTTAATTAGGCTTAATTAGGCTTAATAAAATTTTAATCAAATCAGGAATTGACTAAGTCCAACCCCTGATCAAATCAGGGACCAAACCATCTTGACGATTAGGTCAACTCTTAACCTAATCGGGTCAAACCCAACTGAATCCAATTCAATTGAACTTGATCCAAAAATAATTACTCAATCAAATTGAGTTAATTAGTGATCAAATCACTAATTAAATCTCTCATAAATACTGAGTCCAAATTCGATAGGCAATCGGGCATCAGAATTCATCGATATGTAACCCTAATCGAAAAGTCCCAACCAATGGGACTCTTGACCCCGATATCCATAATGTGTGGAACTCGTGCTCAGAGAATCTTGATTCTCGATCATTGAGTCCCAAACATATAGAATTCTACATCAGCCATCAGATCAGATAGAAACCTCTAATGTGTGTGACCCCGCAGGTTCGAACCTAAGCCGGTAGCACAGGAACCAATTTCTGTACTAATCGAAGTGACCATCTAGCAATGGTACCCGACATCCGGATAGGTCGAAGAGTCATAATTGCAACACTCAGAACCTACATGAATATGGTTACTGTATAATTCATCCTTTTGACCCCTGTGTTTAGGATGACTCAGGGTTAAACTGTCAACCCTGATCAGATCATCCAAATCGTGCTCAACTCAAACAATCATGTGACTCCTCACAAGGACTACCCTGGTCAAGGTTTTGCTAAATTGAAATACGATTGTACACAGCTCCTAAACTGGAGTGGTCAATCCCATCTTGACACATGCACCGACAAGTCAAGTACTTGACTACACCCAGCAGTCTTCCGTCACTGAATTAAAAATTTAGGTAGTCCAGTGCCTAAGTGCAGTGAGTTACTTGCAAGTCACCATGGCGGTCTCAGATCGGAGGGATATTTATATCCATATTCCATCAGAGCAAAATATGACAGCAGAAATAGCTCCGGAGTCGGTCACGTTCAGTGCAGATGTACCCTTACATCTCACCTGTATGCCATACCAGTGTCTCCACACTTATTGGTTAAGAGGACAACCAACCTATATGGCACACAACGACCTATGCTTGATAAACATTATCGTCCTTGGTAACAACGTATCATTTGATCGTGAACAGATTTAAGGACTAAACGATAAATCCTCCTTTGTCGAGTCTAAATAGTCCTAAGGACTTCACCACAACATAGGAGTTTATTAGAAGATGAAACATTTTGTGATGAAAAATATCAAAATAATTTTTATTAATTCATAATTCATGTACATATACAAAAATGAGCACAACCGTCAACAGACTGACGATTGGCTTTGGGACACTATTCCCAACAATCTTCCACTTGGCCTAACGTCAATCGGTGCAGTATCTAATACCCATCTTCGACTTGTAGTCGTCGAACTCCTTCACCGTAATGGCTTTAGTGAATGGGTCGGCCAGGTTTTCCTTTCCATCGATCTTTAGAAGGTCGACGTCACCTCGATCCATAATTTTTCGGATGAGATGGTAGCGGCGCAAAATATGCTTCGTCCGCTGGTGTGCCTTGGGTTCCTTCGCCTGAGCAATGGCTCCAGAGCTGTCACAGTAGAGCAAAATTGGATCAACAAGGGAGGGTGCTACTCTAAGCTCGGTGATGAATTTTCTCAGCCACACCGCTTCTTTGGCAGCATCTGATGCAGCGACATACTCTACCTCACAAACTGAATCAGCCACTGTGTGCTGCCTGGAATTTTTCCAGCAGATAGCCCCACCATTAAGGGTAAAAATAAATTCCGACACACTTTTGCTGTCATCGTGATCAGACTGAAAACTAGAGTCTGTAAACCCTATAAGTCTCAAGTCTGATTCATCATAAACAAGCCACTGGTCCTTAGTATTTCTTAAATACTTTAGGATGGTTTTAACAACCTTCCAGTGATTCTCTCCTGGATCAGATTGGTATCTACTCACTACCCCTAGTGAGTATGCCACATCTGGTCGTGTACATGTCATGATGTACATGATAGATCCCACTGCCGAAGCATATGAAATCCTACCCATACGCTTTCTCTCTTGAGGTGTTGTCGGACAATCCCTCTTTGAGAGAGAAATTCTATGACCTATCGGAAGATAGCCTTTCTTAAAATTCTCCATGCTGAACCTCTTCAGCATAGTATCAATGTACGTGGACTGAGATAAACCAAGCAACCTTTTAGATCTATCCCTATAGATCCTCATCCCTAGGATGTAGGAAGCTTCTCCCAGATCCTTCATGGAGAACTGTGACGATAGTCAAATCTTTATTCCCTGTAATGCAGGGACATCATTTTCGATTAAGAAAATGTCATCCACATACAATACAAGACATACTACTACTGGACCATTAGCCCACTTATAAATGCATGGCTCTTCTCCGTTCTTAACGAAGCCATACGTCTTGATCGTCTTATCAAAATGTATGTTCCAACTCCGTGATGTCTGCTTAAGTCCATAAATGGACCTCTGTAGCCTGCACACCATAGACTCATCTGTGGATGTAAATCTTTCAAGTTGTATCATATACACCTCTTCATCCAGCTCTCCGTTTAGAAAAGCTATCTTCACATCCATCTGCCAGATTTCATAGTTCAGATGGGCAGCTATCGCAAGCATAATCTGAATGGATTTGAGCATTGCCACAGGAGAAAATATCTCATCATAGTCTATACCATAACATTGACGATATCCCTTGGCAACCAGATGGGCTTTATAGGTTTCCACCTTTTCATCTGTGCCTCTCTTCCTCTTGAAGACTCACTTACACCCTATGAGCTTTACTCCTTCAGGTGGGTCAACCAATGTCCATACATCGTTGACCTTCATAGACTCCATTTCGGATTTCATGGCCTCCAGCCATTTCTCAGAATCGGATCTCTGCATTGCATCCATGTAGGTGATCGGATCCTCATCATTTTCATCAAGTTCGATAGGATCGCCGTCCTGGACCAAAAAACCATAGTATCTATCTGGTTGATGTGGTACTCTATCAGATCGCCTTAAGGGTGCTTGAACAATGGGCTCCGGATCTGATCTAACCAAATCCGGTTCAGGTTCAGCAACTTGTGTCGATTTTTTCACCTGTCGAACTTTGTCAAGTTTGATCTTAGAGGCAACAGTCCCTTCATCAAGGAACTTCTTTTCCAAAAAGATTGCCTTAAGACTGACAAACACTTTTTGCTCATCAGCTAGGTAGAAGTAATACCCTTTGATCTCTTTTAGATACCCTATAAAATTACACTTGTCAGACCTAGGTCCAAGCTTATCCGTAATTAAATATTTAACATAAGTCGGACACCCCCAAACCCTAAGGTGCGAGAATACTGGCTTACGTCCTATGCATATCTCATATGGCATTTTGGTTACAGATTTATTCGGAACTCTATTTAAAAGGTAACAAGCCGATTCGAGCGCATATCCCCAGAGGGAGATCGGCAGACCAACAAACCCCATCATGGATCGAACCATGTCCAACAAGGTCCGATTCCTCCTTTCAGATACACCATTATGTTGTGGTGTTCCAGGAGGAGTCCACTGAGAGAGAATCTCATTCTCCCCAAGATATGTCAGAAAATCATTAGAAAGGTATTCACCTCCTCGATAAGATCGAAGAGTTTTAATACACTTTTCAGTTTATTTTTCTACCTCATTTCGGAATAGTTTGAACATTTCAAACGACTCCGATTTATGCTTTATTAAATAGACATACCCATACCTCAATAGGTCATCTATGAAGGTTATGAAGTAAAAATATCCACCTCTTGCACTTGAGCTCATGGGTCCACATACATCAGAATGTACCAAACCCAAGAGTTCACTGGCTCGCTCACCTTTTCCAGTAAAAGGTGATTTGGTCATTTTACCAAGAAGACAGGACTCACAGGTTGGAAGTGATTCACAATCACCTACTTCAAGAATTCCTTCTTGAGCCAACCTGTTTATCCTGTTCTTATTGATATGACCTAGCCTATAGTGCCAAAGGTAGACTTCTAACACATTATCTATTCTAGAATATTTACCGGAGGTTTGAACCACATTAACAGGTTGTGATAGAAAGTAAATTCCATTATTAAGTTGTCCAACAAATATTGTAACACCATTCAAAATGATATTGCAAATGTTTTCTTTTATTAAAAATTGATAACCATTCATGGCCAAAAGGCCTACAGAAATAATATTTAATAAAAAGCTTGGGCAATAGTGACATTCACTCAGAATTATATTTCGAGAATTGATTACAATGTTCATGATTCCTAATGCTAGAACTAGAACTTTGCTTCCATCTCCAACGTTCAGGAATCTATCGCCTTCATCAAATCTCCTACTGACCTGCAGACCCTGCATCGAATTGCAAATATGATAAGGGCTTTCGGTATCCAATACCCAGGCAGTAGTATCACAAATGAAAAAGTTGCAAGGTGTTATCATATAAGTACCTTGCTTCTTCTTCAGCCTGTTCGGGTCCAGGGAGGCAATGTATAGAGGACAGTTCCTCTTTCAGTGCCTCTGCTTCTTGCAAAAGAAGTACTCCGCCTAGCTTTGGTCGGGCTTGCATTTCTTGGTCTGACCCTGTGCAGACATCCCAGCATACAGTTGCACCTTCTTATTCTTCTTCTTCTTATTCTTCTTCTTCCCTTTCTTAAAGGGTCGACGACCAGAAGAAGACCCTCCCACAATATTCACCGACTCCTTATGGAGCTGGTGATCCTTTTCAAAATTCTGCAGCAACCGTAACAAGTCGTGGTAGTTCATTGCAGGCTTTATCATCCGAAAATGAGTAAGAAAGGAGAGAAAGGACTTGGGCAATGAATTAAGGATCACATCCTTACCGAGCTGCTCGTGCAGGGGAAAGCCCAGTTTACTTAGGCACTCAATCATTTCGATCATGTACAGTACATGATCAGTGACTGAGGCTCCATCCCTTATCCGAGCATTAAAAATGGCACAACTAGTTTTGTGCCTTTCAACGTCGTTAGGCGTGCCAAAAGAGTCGTTCAATATTTGAAGCATCTCCTGTGGCTGGGCATTCTCGAACCTGCAACTGAACTCATCATTCATTACCGCCAGCATAATGCATCGAACGGTGGTACAGTCGTTGAACCACTTCTGATAAGTGTCTCAGACCATCCCTCTAACATTCGGGACTGGCTCCTCAGGTGATGGATCCGTTACTACATAAAGGATCTGCTCATGCTCAAGGATGATTTTTAATTTTCGATACCAGCTATCAAAATTAGGTCCCATGAGCTTGTCATTATCTAATAATGATCGGAGGGACAGGATAGTGGCCATAGCTGCATAAAAAAAAATCAGACCTCTATTAGTATATAAATTATAAATACTAAAGACTTGGACTTTAGTCTAAAGTTTTTTCCAGTATTTTTATGAATTGATAGCCTCAACCTCCAATTCGAGGAATTACTTTAATTCCTTAGTGGGTACTAGAATCCACACAGACTACAGATGAGTCCAACTTTGGTTGGTCAACCCATGTGCATCTATGGGTAGGTTCATAACCAGTTGTTTCTCTAAACAACTTCTAGTAATTGATTTTGCCCCAGAACCTAATCAGTAGGCTTTGGCCTCCACTGAAAAGATCTGGTTAGGTCCAACCATTAACATGATTTGATTTGGTGAATCGGACCAATAAATGATCAGGCCCAACTTTGGCCGGCCAACCTGATCACCATCAGAAAGACTCAAACCAAATTATCATATTATGAATGATAATTTCATTAGTCAATAAGCACCAGGCCTTTGGGCCTCCAATGATTATTAAACTAATGGACTCATTATCACTCACTTAATGGGAGGCTATGACTTAGTTATCAATATAACTTAATCATTTTTAGGGACCTAATAATTTTTTTTTTAAAAATTTTATTAAAGGATAGATGAGAAAAAAATATTCAGCTAATTTCAATCCTCCCACTGACTTCACCAAGTCAGATTAAAAAAGATTTAATTAAAGTTGGCATTAGGAGCACCTAAATCAGTCAAACTGATTTACCTAATGACATGGGTGAGCCCTAATCATCAAGTGATCTAATCAAAACCTAATTCACCAGGTTGGCCAGATAAGTGAGATCAGTGGTGGGGATAAGCCATTAACTCATCAGAGATCAAATCACTGCGAGTAGCTCCCGCTTAAAAACCACTGGTCAAACTGCCAAACTTACCTTAGACACCAACTGGTTCATTAATTTTAATTTGATCAACTTAGTAAATAGGGTTCCACCGCATAGCCATGAATTAAGTCCATCTTGGTCTAGTTAAAGACATGGACCCATTCAACTACAACTATTGGAGTTGAGTCTAGAGTATCCTTGACTTAATCTAATTCAACTTTTGATTAGATTTGATCAATTACTCTAATTTAGTCCATTTCTTTAAGCTAACATTAGGTCTAACCCAATTATGGACCTAATCCATCTAACCCATTGACCCACAAGTTTATGCAATTGTCTTAGGTCTTAATTCATAATTCTAGACCTACTAGACAACACTTAATTCTTTTAATTAAGTATTTAGACTGATGGGTCAGGGTTTGGCATTTCAAAAATAATTTTCAAATTTGAAAGGTTTTATTTTTTATTCACCAAATATGTTGACTCATTTCATAAATAGATCAGCATATTTCATAAATAGCAATCCTATTGCTAATTACATAATAGAAAATAACTCAATCAAAATAAATCATGAATATTCTTTTAGATCTAATCTAACACATTCATGATAAATTTCATAATTAAACTTTTATAATTAATTCTTTTCGCTGCTTCATTTGTATGGGATATAATTACAGCGGCACCCCTACCGCCATAGGAGACCCCATCGAATGGGAGGAGAGGGCCTTTAAACCCTACTTTTCTCCTATGATCGGACGGTCATGGCAACCAACCCAATTCGATTACTTGCTACTTGGATCAAGTATATCTAAATATACCAATTTCAAAATTTAAATTTTAAATTTCAAATTTCAAACAAATTTCAAATTTCAAATTTTAAATTTTTGAATTTCAAATTTTGAATTTTAAATTTTGAATTTTAAATTTTAAATTTCAACCAAATTTCAAATTTCAAATTTTAAATTTCAAATTTTAAATTTCAAATTTTAAATTTCAAATTTTTGAATTTTAAATTTTAAAATTTAAATTTCAAAATTCAAATTTTAAATTTTGAATTTGAATTTTTTGAATTTTGAATTTCGAACAACATCAAAATTTAAATTTTAAATTTTTGAATTTCAAATTTCAAATTTAAACTTTTAGATTACAACTTAATCTATGCATACAAATATATATATCATATCTAAGAACCCGTTTTGATACCATTTATGGGGAAATTCAGTACAGGGGTAAAATGATAATTTTAAAACTTTTTAAAATCATAATTTTATAGTGAAAAAATATTAATTAATCTAATTAATTAACATAAATTTATCTTACATTAGGATCTAAATATGATATATAGCATGCATGCTTTTAAATTTGAAATTCGAATTTGAACAATAAACACTTTATGTAATGTGTTCAGAACATAATACCTTTGTGCGAGTAGTAGATCGCCACAATCTGATCACCATCAGAAGAGTCTGATCATCATGATGTAGCCACATAGTGTGTCTAGCTTCTGTGAATCATCCACATGAAGCTCTCGATCTGATCGACTCCTCACGAGTGCTAGCTCATTGTAGAGCACTTTTGACGGTCGATGCTGATCGAACTCCTTCGATCGATGTCTGTCGATTCTTCAAAAACTTCAGATCATTAACAAACATGCTTGATAAGATGTTGAAGATCTCTCTGAGATTTTGTGGGCTTACGACACTCGTAGCTCACTTTCTCACTTCCCGAACTCCAGGCTAAAACTCTAGGAAACTCACCGAAAACCTTACACCCACTTTTCTTTCTTTTCTTTCTTTTTCTTTTGAAAGGATATGGACTTTCTTCTCATGCACAAGACTTCTCACGCTCCAAAATTTTTCTCCAAAAATCTTCTTCTTGCATGCCCCACTCTTCTCCTCCTTTTATAACAACGTCAAAACATCTTATCCAAAAGAAAGGATAAAGATGAGTAATTGCACATTTGAATTCAAATCTAATTTTGAATTCAAATGGATACCAACTCATCCCTTATCCACTAAAAGTGTGAGGTGTGGCTTAAATTATGCATGGAGTGATTTCATGAGAAATCTTTTCTCATATAATAAATGGGGCGTAAAAGAAAGGGATAAGGCACAAAGATTGATTGCCCATTCAAATTCAAACTTTATTTTGAATTTGAATGGCCAACCAATCATCCTTATCCATTCATATGGCACATTAAAGTGGAGCGTGGAGAGGGCTTGACGTGAGAAAAAAATTCATGAGAAGTTCCTTCTCATGAATTCAAATGGGTGCAATGGAAGTGAGGTGGCGCATAGAGATTGGGTCAAGATGGTTTAATTATTTAAACCAATCTAATTGAACCAAATAAGTTAGGTCCAATTAGACTAATTTAAATCTAACCTAATTAGACTTAATAAAATCCTAATCAAATCAAGAATTGACTAAGCCCAACCCCTGATCAAATCAGGGACCAAACCATCTTGACGATTAGGTCAACTCTTAACCTAATCGGGTCAAACCCAACTGAATCCAATTCAATTGGACTTGATCCAAAAATAATTACTCAATCAAATTGAGTTAATTAGTGATCAAATCACTAATTAAACATCTCATAAATACTGACTCCAAATCTGATGGGCAATCGGGCATCAGAATTCATCGATATGTAATCCTGATCGAAAAGTTCCAACCAGTGGGACTCTTGACCCCGGTACCCATAATGTGTGGAACTCATGATCAGAGAATCCTGATTCTCAATCACTGAGTTCCAAACATGTAGGTTTCTACATCAGCCATCAGATTAGATAGGAACCTCTAATGTGTGTGACCCCGCAGGTTCAAACCTAAGCCGGTGGCATAGAAATCAATTTTCGTACTAATCGAAGTGACCATCTAGCAATGGTACCTAACATCCAGATAGGTCGAAGAGTCATAATCGCAACACTCAGAACCTACATGAATATGGTTACTGTATAATTCATCCTTTTGACCCCTGTGTTTAGGACGACTCAGGGTTAAACTGTCAACCCTGATCAGATCATCTAAATCGTGCTCAACTCAAACAATCCTTTGACTTCTCACAAGGACTACCTTGGCCAAGGTTTTTGTTGCTCCTAGATTGATTTTGATGATTACAAAGCAGATTGAAAGGATACAAATATTTTAAATTGAAAAAGTCCTTATGCTCTTCAAGGGTAAAATTATAATTTCACTAAAATCCTGATTTGATAGGACCATTTGGTAGAACAAATGATTTGAAGTCTATTGGTGAAAATTTTATTGTGTTTGGACTTATATTTTTGAAGTTATGAAGGTTTGAAGTGCATGAGTCAACTCATGAGTCAACTCATGACACTATGAGCTGATTGGCACGCAAAAATCTCCTTGGCATGCTAGTTTTCTGGCTTGGCATGACCTGTGAGTCAACTCATGAGTCGACTCATGAGTCGACCCCTGCTGATTTGAGCCAAGAATTTCCAGAAAATCATTCTCTGGTCTTTACAACAGAAGTCGACTCATGAGTCGACCCCTGCGACGGAAAATATCAGCAACGGCTATTTTTTTGCCCGTTTTAATTACCTTTTATGCTTCCTAAAATTACTCTAACGGCTCTTTATCTGCCTAAATTATTTTCTGTTGCTTCTAATGCAATAAAATACTTCAAATGATGAAAGAAATTGCAGATTAAATAGCAGATCAAATGTGAGATCAAAAACAAGAGAGAGGATCCAAAATCTGCATGAAAAAGCCTGAGATCAACGAGATATTTGAGAGAAAAAGAAAAGAGGATCCAAAATCCACATGTGAGATTGTGAAAGAGACTCAAGAGCTTTCAAAGAGAGGATTTGTCACGCCTACTGTTTCAACTTTGATCTAGAGATCGTTCAAAGCTTTCAAGAGATCTTCAATCAACGATCATCCTCTTCTCAAGTGTTCATTCAAGCGTTCATCCACCTTGAGAAAATCCAAAAAGGGTTTCTTCATTTGAGTAAAGTTTTTATTGTTATATTCGCTCATTTAAGGAGCTGTTATTGTATTAATCTGTGCTCTAAATTATCTTACTCTTGTAAGTAATTGTTCTTATTTTTGGAAGATTTCCAAAACAAGGAAAGGTTGATCCGAACCTGAAATCGGAGTGTTTTGGGTTTACTTGTACCCGAGAAACAAGTGATCTAGCTTGGGATAGCTAGTGTCGGAGTTTTCGACATTTTGTATTCAGGTTGAATACAAGCATAGTGGATTGAAATTCTCAAGTAGGAGCTTGGGGAGTGGATGTAGGTGCAAGGTTGGCACTGAACCACTATAAATCCTTGTATTTGTGGTGTGCTTTATCGCTTTACCTTATTTCTTTATTATATCCTTGCAATTCTGCTTCAGGTAATTAATATTGAATTAAAATCTTTGTCTTGTTCATCATAAGTTATTAATTAAGTCTAATTTTTTAGAAACCCAATTCACCCTCCTTCTTGGGTTGCATAGCTGGGCAACAAGTGGTATCAGAGCCCGGTGCTCTAGCCCTTCTTTGATCTAACAATCAAAGAGCCAAAGATCTATGGCAACCCATGTTGGTACTTCTCTAGCCGAGGGGCAATCAACAAACCGACCTCCACTTTTCAATGGGTCTAATTACACCTATTGGAAAGCTCGGATGAAGATTTTCATACAAGCACTCGACTATGATATGTGGAGTATCATAGTGAACGGTCCTCACACACCCACCAAGATTATAGATGGTGAGGAGTCAACCAAACCCGAAAAAGAATGGGATGAGGTTGACAAGAAATTGGCACAATTAAATGCCAAAGCCATGAATGTTCTTTATTGTGCACTAGATGCAAGTGAATTTAATCGTATTTCTACTTGTGCATCTGCTAAAGAAATATGGGATAGGTTAGAAGTAACCCATGAGGGAACAAATCAAGTAAAAGAGTCTAAAATAAACATGCTTGTACATAAATATGAATTGTTCAAAATAGAGCATGATGAGTCCATAACTGCTATGTATACTCATTTTACTGATATAATTAATGGTTTGAAGAGTCTTGGCAAATCTTATACTAACAATGAACTTGTAAGAAAGATTCTCAGGTCACTGCCAAGAACTTGGGAAGCCAAGGTGACTGCCATCCAAGAAGCAAAGGACTTGAACACTCTACCTCTAGAAGAGCTTCTTGGATCCTTGATGACTCATGAACTTAACATGAAGCAACATCAAGAGGATGAAGTCAAAAAGAAAAGAACCATTGCCCTCAAATCCACAACTTCGCCTGATTATGAAACGGATGACTCTGAAGATGAAGAACAGGATGAAGAGATGGCACTCATCATCCGAAAATTTAAGAAGTTTCTAAGAAAAAGAAAACAGGGGATGAGAAAGAAATTCACAAAAGGGGAACAAAGCAAAGAAAAAGAGAAAGATCAACCCCTTATATGCTACGAGTGCAAGAAGCCGGGGTATTTCAGATCCGAATGTCCACAACTGAAGAAAGGTCCAAAGAAGTTCAAAAAGAAGGCAATGATGGCGACTTGGAGTGCGAGTGATGACTCAAGCTCCGACGAGGAAACCTCAACAGAACAAGCCAACCTGTGCCTGATGGCACATGAAAATGAGGTAACTTCTGAATCCACTAGTGAATTTACTTTTGAAGAATTGCATGAAGCATTCTATGATTCAATTGATGAATTAAAGAAACTAGGGAAGAAAAACAAAGAACTGAAATTGGAAAATCAATCCTTAGTAAAACAAGCTGAAAACCTTTCAATTGAAAAATTCACATTGATTCAAGAAAATCAAAACTTTAAGGACGAAATTAACAAGCTGAAATCTATAGTAGATAAGTTCACCTTAAGTTCAAACAAACTAAATATGATCCTTGATAATCAGAAAGCTATATATGATAAGGCTGGACTTGGCTATAAACCCCTGAAGAAACAAAAATTTCTGAAGGATATTTATGTAAACTATTCAAGTAACAAGTCTACAAATATTACTTGTTTCAAATGTGGAAGAATAGGACATAAATCATACACATGTCTTATTAACAAATATGCAAACACAAAGAAAATATGGGTTCCAAAAGGAACCATTTTGACTAACCAAAAAGGACCCAAGAAAGCTTGGGTACCTAAGACAGAAACTTGACCTTTGCTTGCAGGTGTGTCTAGCATCCCAAAAAGAAAACAGAAAATGGTATCTTGACAGTGGATGCTCGAGACACATGACTGGTGATGAATCACAATTCATCACGCTTGATGCTAAGGATGGAGGGATGGTCACCTTTGGAGATAATGGCAAAGGAAAGATCATCGGAATAGGTAACATTGGTATCACTCCCTCCAAATACATTGAGAATATTTTATTAGTTAAAGGTTTAAAGCATAACTTACTTAGTATTAGTCAATTCTATGATAAAGGGTATAAAGTAGTCTTTGAATCATCTGTTTGCATTGTGACCAGTCCTATTAACGATGGCATTAAATTTATAGGACATAGGCATGGCAATGTTTGTATGGTAGATTTGAATGATTTAGCCAAATTAGACATGCAATGCCTAGTATCCTTGAATGCTAAAATTAATGAGACTAGTTGGCTATGGCATCGTAGACTTGCATATATTAGCATGCATTCTCTTTCAAAACTAATTAAGAAAGAACTAGTTCTTGGTTTGCCAAAACTGAATTTTGAAAAGGATAGAATTTGTGATGCATGCCAATTAGGAAAATAAACTAGAGTTTCATTTAAATCCAAAAATACTGTTTCAACTTCTAGACCTTTAGAGCTCTTACATATGGACTTATTTGGACCAACAAGAACCACTAGTCTAGGAGGAAAACGATATGGATTTGTAATAATAGATGATTACTCTCGTTTTACTTGGGTTTTCTTTTTGGCACACAAAAATGAAACTTTTCATATTTTCACTAAATTTCACCGAAAAGTCACTAATGAAAAAGAATTTTCAATTCAAAATATTAGAAGTGATCATGGAACTGAATTTGAAAATCAAGATTTTGAAAATTTTTGTGATGAAAATGGAATTGGCCATAACTTCTCTGCTCCTAGGACACCCCAACAGAATGGGGTAGTTGAAAGGAAAAACAGAACCTTAGAAGAAATGGCCCGTACCATACTTTGTGAAAGCAACCTTCCAAGATATTTTTGGGCGGAAGCAATTAATACAGCATGTTACATTTTAAATCATGCTTTAATTAGATAATTTTTAAAGAAAATCCCCTATGAACTTTGGAAAGGAAGAAAACCAAATATTGCATATTTTTATGTCTTTGGTTGCCGATGTTTTGTATTAAATAATGGCAAAGAAAAACTTGGTAAATTTGATGTAAAATCAGATGAAGCAATCTTTTTAGGTTACTCCTCCACTAGTAAAGCATTTAGAGTTTTTAACAAAAGAACTTTAGTAGTTGAGGAGTCCATACATGTTGTCTTTGATGAATCTAACGATCTTCCTTCAAGGAAGAATGAGGGTGTTGATGATGCAGATCCACTAATAGAAGGTTTGAAGGAGATCACTCTGAAAGATTCAGCAACTCCAGAAGACAAGGATCAAGAAGACAAACAAGATGAGAGAAGTGAAGAAATTCAAGAACAACCTCAAGGTACAAATGACCTACCCAAGGAATGGAGGTATGTTCACAACCACCCTAAGGAGTTAATAATTGGTAATCCTATGCATGGGGTAAAAACTCATTCTTCACTTAGAGATGTAGTTAATCATTGTGCTTTTGTATCTCATCTTGAACCTAAAACTTTTGAAGAAGCTGAAAATGATCATAATTGGATAAATGCAATGCAAGAGGAACTTAATCAATTTGAAAGAAATAATGTTTGGACCTTAGTATCAAGACCTAAAGAGTATTCAATAATTGGCACAAAATGGGTCTTTAGAAATAAATTAAATGAGCATGGAAATGTAATTAGAAATAAAGCAAGACTGGTTGCTAAGGGATATAATCAAGAAGAAGGAATTGATTTTGATGAAACCTTTGCACCTGTTGCTAGATTAGAAGCTATTAGACTTCTACTTGCATATGCTTGCTTTATGAAATTCAAGTTATTTCAAATGGATGTTAAAAGTACATTTTTAAATGGTTATATCTCTGAAGAAGTATATGTAGAACAACCCCCTGGATTTGAAAATCATGCTTTTCCTAATCATGTCTTTAGATTAAATAAAGCTTTATATGGATTAAAACAAGCACCTAGAGCATGGTATGAAAGGCTAAGAAAATTTCTACTAAATAATAGTTTTTCAAGAGGTAATATAGATACAACCCTATTTATTAAAAGAAATCAAAATGATATGCTAATTATACAAATTTATGTTGATGACATAATTTTTGGGTCTACTAATGAATCCCTTTGTCAAGACTTTGCTAAGCTTATGCAGGGGGAGTTCGAGATGAGCATGATGGGAGAACTCACCTTCTTCCTCGGACTCCAAATCAAACAATCAAAAGAGGGAATCTCCATCACCCAAAGCAAGTACACCAAGGAACTACTCAAAAGATTTGGAATGGAGAACTGCAAACCAATTGGCACACCAATGAGTCCCTCATGTAAGCTTGACAAGGATGATGAAGGTAAAAGCGTAGACTTAAAATACTATAGAGGTATGATTGGCTCATTATTATATTTAACTGCAAGTAGGTCTGATATCATGTTTAGTGTTTGTTTATGTGCTAGATATCAATCTAATCCTAAAGAATCTCATTTGAATGCTGTTAAAAGAATCCTTAGATACTTAAATGGTACACAAACTCTAGGGTTATGGTACTCTAAGGACTCACAAATTAATTTATTAGGATATTCAGATGCTGATTTTGCTGGATGTAAATTAGATAGAAAAAGCACAAGTGGAACTTGCCAATTTCTTGGAGTTAACCTAATCTCATGGTTTAGCAAGAAACAAAATTCGGTGGCACTGTCTACGGCTGAGGCCGAATACATTGCAGTCGGAAGTTGTTGTGCTCAAATCTTATGGATTAAGCAACAACTCGAAGACTTTGGAATCAAACTTAATAAAACACCAATAAGATGTGACAACACAAGTGCCATAAATCTATCTAAAAATCCAATTCAACACTCAAGATCCAAACATATTGAAATAAGACATCATTTCATGAGAGAACATGTTCAAAATAAAAATATAATTCTTGAATATGTTTGCACTGAAAATCAATTAGCTGATATCTTTACAAAGGCCCTTAGTGAGGATAGATTCTGTGAAATTAGGAGAAATCTAGGAATTCTAGATCCATATGCCTAAATTTTCTCTCAATTTCCAAGAATTGATGTCAAATATTCTTAGAGCTCAATTTTCAACATCTATCCTGGTCCCAAAAGCTCAAATTTATCATTCTAAAAACTTATCATTAAGCAAAATTCTTTCTCCCAAAAGTTCGAATTTTTTTGGAATTTATTCGTATTTTTTCTGAATTTTTGAACTTCATGAGTCGACCCCCATGAGTCGACTCAATGGCAAACTTGTAAATCCCACCAACTTCCATCGGGTTCATTGTTTTTATACTGAATCCCTGTTCGTGAGACGACTCATCTTCTCATCGTCCTCCTTCCAAAAGCCGTCTTCTCCAATCCTTTTTGTTCCAAATCCAAGGATCCAATTCGAAGCAATTCTCCCTCCTCCTCTCCACCAAAAATTGCCACCTTGGAAAAGGATTTTCTGTGCTTTCTCGCATTGCTTGGCGCGGTTGGAACGTGCTCTAGCACTTTACCGATCTTTCAAAATCCACTCCTTTTCTCCACCAAAATCCTTCTTCACTCTCTTGTGATCCCTCCTCCACTCAATTCAAGTCTCCTTGCCTGCTACTATAGTGGATATGGCTCCAAAGATGAAGCTTTCCCAAAGAAGAAAGTCAATCCGTGAGCCTGAAGAAATTATCAGAAAGAAAAGGCAAGCTGGTCAGTCTTCCAGTGCTCCCACTCCAGTTTCAGTACCTGCTCAAGGTCCCTCTCAATCCTCCATAAGCCCCAGTGTGAATCCTCTTTCTGATAGAAAAGTAGAAACCGGGAAGAATATAGATTTTCGGTTCTTTGAGAAAGAAGGCTTTACTTTTGCAAGTAAAATTAAAAACCAAGGATGGGAACTCTACTACTCCCTTAAGGAAGTCACCTATGTTGACTTAGTTAGAGAATTCTACCAGAACCTACATTATGAAAATGGGTCAGTGACTTCAACAGTCAAGGGAATTGATATCTGCTTGGATTCTAGGATATTGGGAGAAATATTATATTTGCCTAGTGAAGGTTACTCTTATATGGAACTCCCAGTAAAAGAAGAGGGGATCAGAATTATTCTAGGAGAAACTTATTCAGGAAGTTTTAATAAGTTAGAAGCAAAGATTTTGTCTATTGAGATGAGGATCCTGCATCAGATGGTAACAAAGCTCTTCTTTCCTAGGAGTGGTAGGCATGATCTACTGTCTGGCAGAGATGTATGTATCATGTTTCATGTCATCACTCAGACCCCCCTGAACCTCCCTACACTTATGATAGAGGCCATGAGAGAAACTTTGAACAGATCCAAGGCACACTTGCCTTATGGTATGGCCCTTACTAGAGTATTTAGGAAGTTTGGAGTTAGCTGTGAGGGGGAGGCACCTACCAAGCTATCTCATGTGGACACTTTCAACCAACACAGCCTGCACAGAATGGGAATTACAAAGACTGATGGTGGTTGGATTAAGGGCTCTGAAGAAAGAACTGAGGATAGAGCTGAAACAAGAGCTGAAGACAGAGCTGAAGGCAGAATAGAAGAAGAAGGTCCATCTTCTCCTATACATGACTTCAGGGCAGCATCACCAAATACCCAGTTCATTCTTGATATAGAGGCTGGCCCTTCAGAGTTTACTAGGATGCCCACACCAGTGTATCAGCCAGAGACCAGAGCACATCCATCAGATTTCAGACTGGCTGACGATCAGATCGAGCATATATCACAGCGTGTGGCTACCTTGCTATCTAGTTAGTGGAGTAGTACTTCTTTTGCACCAGGAGCCACCTCTTCTGATCAGACCATTACTCCCCACATCTCCACTGTATTTCAGATGATTTCAGATCAGTCCATCCGAATCTAGCAACTTGAAGATACAGTCTGGAGATTGACTGGCAGAGTTCTAGACTTGCAGGGGCAAGTCCTTGCTTTGGCCCATCCCAAGCCACAGGAGTCTACTATTGAGGTCACAGACCTCACTGCAGAGGCTGGAAGGCTCAGAGGAGCACTAGAGGGAGGATATGAGTTACTGAGGAAAGAGATCCAAGGATCGAGTGAGCATGCTACCACTCAATTCACTGCTCTACTTCAATCTGTTTCCAGAGCATTGAACGTACTTGATTCCATCAGGCTCACCCTTTCTGTTCAGTCCTTAGCATCTCAGCGTACTCAGCCACCCAGTTCATCTCGCTCTCCTACTCGTGCCAGAGGCAGACGGGATAGAGGACGCACTACTGATCCATCAGCTTCTCATACCATATCTGATGACTCCGATCATTGACTTGTCTTGATCATTACTAGACCCTAGGTGTTAGTATCTTGTTCTAGGATCTGTATTTTGGGGCCATGTATTGACAATTAGCTGGTTGATTTTTATAATATGAACTATGTATTGAAACAATTATGATGGAATCATCTTTTACTTATATTTCTACCTTTTGTAATGATGTTGATCATATTTTGGTTATATATATTCTCCTTGTTGAAATATTATCTTCTCTTTGTTGTTGTTTGCTGTTAATAATTGCTATATTAAGGGGGAGCAAACATCTGTGATTAACTCTAAAGGGGGAGAAATTAAAGAATTTTTCAGAAAAAAGAGAAGTTAACCATGTTTGATGATGTCAAAAAGGGGAAGAAATTATTAAACAAAAATTAAAGAGAAAGTAAACAAAAAGCAAGCAACTCATTAAAAGCAAAACCCTAAATTATGAAAGAAAAAGGGGGAGAAAGTAAACAAAAAGCAAGCAACTCATTAAAAGCAAAACCCTAAATTATGAAAGAAAAAGGGGGAGAAATTAAACAAAAAGCAACTTATCAAAGGCAAAACCCTAAAAGCAAAACCCTAAATTATGAGAATTTTGGCATCAAACAGAAATTAAAGAAAAAGCAACCCATCAAAAGCAAAATTATAAATTATGAGAAATTAATTGAAGAATTTAAAGAACAATATCAAAAGTACAATGCTAAGTACAATGCAATTATGTAACTTTTAAATTACTTCTTTACATATGCTCTGATTTACTTTAAAAAAATTTTAAATATGCTCTGATATACTTCAAAATTCCAATTTACTCTGATATATCTTAAATTTTTTTTTAACTTGCTCTGATACATCATAGAATTTGTTCTGATACATTATAAAATTTTCTCTGATACATTGTAAAATTATTTTTCTTGCTCCGATACATTGCAAAATTTATTTTTGCTCTGATATATCTTAAACACAAAATGAGCTAATACACTTTCAAAATCAACTCTCAAACATGCTTTGGCACACATAATTATTTTATGTATCAAAAGCAATTAAAGCACATAATTAATTTTTGCTCTGATGCTAAAACTAAAATCAAATGAAAATAGGCAAATTTTCAAAATACAACTTGCTCTGATAACAAAAACAAGTTTTCCGCTCTAACACCAAAATCACATAATCCAATGAGCATATCATCAAATCCTTAAGCAAATGGACAAATTTTTTTTATATGACCATTTATATTACATGCCAAAAGAATCATACTCTTTTCAAGCATATACACCTATAATGCATTCTTTTGAAATTAGTGTTTCACATAAATGCTTTTGTTCAAATATTTTATCATCATCAAAAAGGGGGAAATTGTTGCTCCTAGATTGATTTTGATGATTACAAAGCAGATTGAAGGGATACAAATATTTTAAATTGAAAAAGTCCTTATGCTCTTCAAGGGTAAAATCATAATTTCACTAAAATCCTGATTTGATAGTACAATTTGGTAGAACAAATGATTTGAAGTCTATTGGTGAAAATTTCATTGTGTTTGGACTTATATTTTTGAAGTTACGAAGGTTTGAAGTGCATGAGTCGACTCATGAGTCAACTCATGACACTATGAGCTGATTGGCACGCAAAAATCTCCTTGGCACGCTAGTTTTCTGGCTTGGCACGACCTGTGAGTCGACTCATGAGTCGACCCACAAGGCATGAGTCGACTCATGAGTCGACCCCTGCTGATTTGAGTCAAGAATTTCTAGAAAATCATTCTCTGATCTTTACAACAGAAGTCGACTCATGAGTCGACCCCTGCGACGGAAAATATCAGCAACGGCTATTTTTTTGCCCATTTTAATTGCCTTTTATGCTTCCTAAACTTGCTCTAACGGCTCTTTATCTGCCTAAATTATTTTCTCTTGCTTCTAATGCAATAAAATGCTTCAAATAGTGAAAGAAATTGCAGATTAAATAGCAGATCAAACGTGAGATCAAAAACAAGAGAGAGGATCCGAAATCTGCATGAAAAAGCCTGAGATCAACGAGATATTTGAGAGAAAAAGAAAAGAGGATCCAAAATCCACACATGAGATTGTGAAAGAGACTCAAGAGCTTTCAAAGAGAGGATTTGTCACGCCTACTGTTTCAACTTTGATCTAGAGATCGTTCAAAGCTTTCAAGAGATCTTCAATCAACGATCATCCTCTTCTCAAGTGTTCATTCAAGCGTTCATCCACCTTGAGAAAATCCAAAAAGGGTTTCTTCATTTGAGTAAAGTTTTTATTGTTATATTCGCTCATTTAAGGAGCTGTTATTGTATTAATCTGTGCTCTAAATTATCTTACTCTTGTAAGTAATTGTTCTTGTTTTTGGAGGATTTCCAAAACAAGAAAAGGTTGATCCGAACCTGAAATCGGAGTGTTTTGGGTTTACTTGTACCCGAGAAATAAGTGATCTAACTTGGGATAGCTAGTGTCGGAGTTTCCGACGTTTTGTATTCAGGTTGAATACAAGCATAGTGGATTGAAATTCCCAAGTAGGAGCTTGGGGAGTGGATGTAGGTGCAAGGTTGGCACCGAACCACTATAAATCCTTGTGTTTGTGGTGTGCTTTATCATTTTACCTTATTTCTTTATTATATCCTTGCAATTCTGCTTCAGGTAATTAATATTGAATTAAAATCTTTGTCTTGTTCATCATAAGTTATTAATTAAGTCTAAAGTTTTAGAAACCCAATTCACCCCCCCTCTTGGGTTGCATAGCTGGGCAACAGTTTTGCTAAATTGAAACACGACTATACACAGCTCCTAAACTAGAGTGGTCAATCCCATCTTGACACACGCACCGACAAGTCAAGTACTTGACTACACCCAGCAACCTTCTGTCACTGAATTAAAAATTCAGGTAGTCCAGTGCCTAAGTACAGTGAGTTGCTTGCAAGTCACCATGACGGTCTCAGATCGGAGGGATATTTATACCCATATTCTATCGGAGCAAATCTTGACAGCAGAAATAGCTCTAGAGTCGGTCACATTTAGTGTAGATGTACCCTTACATCTCATCTGTATGCCATACCAGTGTCTCCACACTCATTGGTTAAGAGGACAACCAACCTATATGGTACACAATGACCTATGCTTGATAAACGTTGTCATCCTTGGTAATAACGTATTATTTGGTCATGAACAGATTTAAAGACTAAACGATAAATCCTTCTTTGTCGAGTCTAAATAGTCCTAAGGACTTCACCACAACATAGGAGTTCATTAGAAGATGAAATATTTTATGATGAAAAATATCAAAATAATTTTTATTAATTCACAATTCATGTACATATACAAAAATGAGCACAACCGTCAACAGACTAACGATTGGCTTTAGGACACTATTTCCAACACTCGGAGCTCGACATTGAGGAGCCACTCTCTGAATAAAATGATTCAACCATCCCTGCCTAACGAGCCTCTCGATCTCATCATGAAGCTAATGGTAGTCTTCAATATCGTGGCCACAGTCATGATGATAAAAGTAATATTTAGTTAGATCCCGATGATGTTCCGACCTCGTTCTCATTAGTTGAGGTGCAGGTAACTCAGGCCCCACTTGGAAAAATATCTTGCTCTGAGGGACAGTGAGGGGCATGTAGCTATTATACTGCCGAAGCGGTGATAGTTGCCGAACCCTTCTCGAGGGACTCTGAGATCGACGACCTTAACCCCCATTATTCCACCTTGGGGGTGGAGATTGAAAGTGCAGGCAGCTTTTCTTTATTCACCTCGGATAGCGCTCCTTGCTGGGTCCTGCTACCGCTGAATCGATAAGAGTATCATCGGCAAAGGCCTCTTCCATATGGGCATACTTCTCTGCATGGCCAAGCATATTCGGGAGATCCCGGGGATAAGTTTTTATTAACAACTTTTTTAAGTTGTTCTTCAGTAGATCGCTTATCATTGCGGCTATCGCGGTCGACTGGTCCAACCTTTGGACCTCCAAATGCACCAAGTTGAATCTATTGTTGAAGGAGCAGATTGACTCGCCCCCCTTTTGCTTATAGTGTGGAGGTAGTTGGACCGCTTCTACAGTCGTTGGCTACTGATAAAATGACCAATGAAAGACCAGCACAGATCTTCAAAGGAATGGATTGATGCCGGCCTCAGACTCGAGTACCATCATCGAGCGGCCCCTTTGAGGGTTGGAGGGAACGCTTAATAGAGGATTGTGTCTGATGCCCTTTGAAGGAGCATTGCTGCCTTGAAGGTCTCCACATAGTCGATGGGGTCGGTGATCTTATCGTAGACCTCCAATTGAGGCAACTTAAAGTGCAGGAGTGGTTCCTGCATAATCCTCGGGATGAAGGGCGGCTGGCTGTTATACCCTTCGTAAGGCAGCATCGAGGAGCCATTATTGTTAAGGGCTTTTTTTACTTTTTGGCCTAACTGTTGGTCGAGCTCCTGAAATTGCCTTTCAAAGTCGACCTCATAGACGGTACTAGCCTTGGAGAATAGAGGAGATCGACATCCAGAGGTTGAGTCATGGCTCGATTGTGGGCTTGAAGATCACCATCGGGTTGGCTGTTGGGCCCTAGGATGACTCTGATGAGTTAGCCTCCTCTTCGAACTTCGAGGAGGTACCTGTGGCTCTAGTTGAGGTGGTGGTTGCAGAGCTGTAATTGAAGCAAGGTTCAATAGAGGTGCCGTTATGGAAGGCACAAGCGGCACCATCAAGGGAACCATGTGATGCACCGTCGTGGGGGGGTGTAGGGATAGCCTGGGGAGGCCATGGCACCGCTTGGAAGGACATGAGAAAGATATGGACCAGCTGAATTGTGGTCATCAAATGTTGAACTTGCTAAGAGAGCTAACCAAATTGGTCAGGCATGACTGGTGCCAGGAGGATCGATTGAGCTGGTGGAGGGACTTTCGGTGCCAGTGGTTGAACTTGATTATCGGCTTGGCTGGCCGTCTGTCGAGAAGCGACAGTATTGGAAAGCCTGGAAGATATCCATCTTGGAGCCACGAATGTAAATGTAGATCCCTTCCTCTATCTGTTGCTAGTCAAATAGGTCGAGGCTAGAAGATGGACGCTTGAGATCAAAAATCAGATGTCTGGTCCTAGTGCAGGGATGCTGGCACTGGAGAGCCTACAAGATAAGTCCCAAATCGAAGGTTGTAGCTCTAGTGAGGATCCTCCGATGCTCAAGTCAGAAAAATATAGAATAAAGGAGGCAGCAATGAGTTCTCTGAGAGGGATTTGATTTGACTTACCTAGGTTCTCAGGGCTCTGATTATTTATATAGAAGGATATCAGACAGCTGGTTACATAGCTGTGTGATCGTGCGATCTCGAGATTGTCGGACCATTGAAATTACCATAGTGAGCAAGATAATTCAGTCCTTGATTGCTCCTACGAGATCAGGGGAGACTGTTATGCCAGATTTTTATCTGTTCGAAATGGACAACTATCGCATACAATGAAGGAATAAGTCGACTGAGGCAGCTCATGCATAGGTCGGACTTCATGAATGCCTCAGCTCAGTAGGAAGACTGACTCCTCAACTCATACGACAATCAGCGATCGTGTTGATGATCCGAGAGTCTGAAATGCCCTACGATACAGTGCCGATCCAAGATGCTCATGGTATCTACCGTAACAATGCTATTGGTAAATGTGTCAGTTTTCAATCATGAAAATAAGTATTTCAACATGTTTCACTAGCAAAGCTAAAAATACTATATCTCAATCTAAAGTGACCTTGGTATTCTTTTTGCAGTGGCATCATGGCAATCATGCTGTTGTCTTATTGAAACTAATATGATGATAACTACATAATGTCTTACTAGGCATGCCATAAAGCTTATTGGTGCTTCTTTAGACTCTTCAAAATGTATTGTGCAGCCCATTGATAGTCCTATCTAGGTGCATTTAAGAAGAGTGGTGATAAGCTAGATAGTATAGTTTGGTGCACACAGACATGTCCCTAGAGTTAGATGAACCATCATCCAATGCAGTTATTACTTTATATTTATTTCCATCTTTTATCCTAGCAATAGACATAACTTATATTTTTTTTGCCATACTCTGGCACTACATCCTTATTATAGCCCTACGTTAGACCCCTTCCCTAGCCCAACACTACACTTTTCCATTGTAGCTCAACATTACACCCTATCTAATTTCATCTGCTTCGAGCGGTGGTGTGATGGTGGTAAAAATCTTTAAAGGTCAAAGCACTTGAATGCATACTACTCTCTATCTTTCCTTCCATCTATACTTTTCTGTCCAGTTCAGCACAAGTGGCACATCCACTTACACATCTACCACTTTCTCAAATAAAATTGGCATCACACCCTCCACCAATAAATCGAGTTTTCTGAGATCTCGGGTTTTTTAGTTCATCTTGAATGGTACAAAAAAGATAGCAACAAGTCTTTACTTAATTGGTGTATGAACTTTTATTATTGGTCAGAATGTGGTGTAAATAACTAGAGTGTATTTCTTTTTATGTAGACCAACTAGGCTGTATTTTTTTTAGTAAAATCAACTAGACAGTATTCGAAAGTCGGGAAAAAAAGAAAGAGGGAAAAAGATACATAATCTAGTTATTCAATCATTTTATAGTCAAATACGCATTGGAATGTGTGGGTTAGAATAATTTAAAAAAAGGATAAATGGATGTTTTTTGAAAAGTTGGTACATAGTTTTTTTTATCTTCTAAATCTGTTTATTTTACTTAATTCATAAATAAATTACTCCATCATGTAGGGTGGATTAATTTATTTTGGTGGATTACTTTGTTTCAAAGTGAAGACCAAAAAAAACAAACATTAGTTAACTCATTTATTTCGATTAACTCATTTCACTTCCAAGTACAAGGATAAATTGACATTAATTTAATATGATGAAAGTTGCACAGTATTTCTTTACACAATACAAGCAATTAATGCAACTTGTAAGAATAATTATTCTATGATTTACATTCTCACATTATGTTTTAAGGATTTTTTAATATTATTTTTTTAAAAATTATTTTTAAAACATCATTAAAGATCAAAGTTATTTATAGATTTATGGTTGTTGGGGTTGCATGGGATGCCATGCACAAAATAATAGGTTGAACGTATGATTTCACTATCAGATAGGAAGAAATCATGGGTGAAACTCATGATTTCTCTTTGATAAGAAATCACAAGTTGGAGCCATGATTTCAGTGAAATCACAAGTTGAAGCCACAATTTTAGTGAAATTACGGATTGAAGCCATGATTTTATAGTAAAATCATAGATTGAACCTAAAATTTTACTGAAATCATGACTCCAACCCATGATTTCTAATCTAATTTTTACCCCACCCAATTCCTCTTGCTCTCCCACTAATCCGACAAATCTCATGAGAAACCTCCCCTATTCTAATCTATCCCAACCCCAGACCCTTGTCCTCAACCTAAAATTAATCTAATGGCTTCAAAAAAAGGTGGAGATATATTGAAAGCAAAGAGAGCTTAAGCAGAAAAAAAAAATAACCTTCACATAGGTACGAAGAAGATTTATTTTTGAATAATGAGTGCAGTGAAAAATTTAGATCTAATTTTTTTCAAAAAAAAAATTAGGAGAAAGAATAGTAGATTTAAATCATTTTGATGATTTTCAAATTAGACATTTATTTGAAAGGATAGATTGATTATGTATGTTTATGCTAAACAAGCCAACCTATCCTACTCTAGTTAAATATTTTTATTATAATTTTAGTGTTAATAGGTCAACTTGTTCTATTTCATTATATATCAAAAGAAAGATTATTGAGTTTGACTGTAGTTTTTTTTATCAAATTTTGGACATTCCGTCATATGGTGATAAATATTTCAATAGTATTTATTGGAGTCATCCAGATCTAGGTTATCATGCATGTATTAAAATTATTTTTGAGGATGATAGCTTAGGTTGATTCACTAAATCTAATGCACATCTATTGCTACTTGAAAATAGACTTATTCATCATATTTTTTATATTTAATTTTTTACCTAGAGAAGGTCATAGAGATAATGTATCATATCTAGATATTTATCTCTTCAAAATGATTCTTTCAGATGATAATGTTAATTTATCATATTTAATGATATATTATATGAATGAATATTTTCAAAGTTCAAAATCCTATTTATCCTATGGAGCTGTCACTACAACACAAAAGGTCTATAGTAGTGGTCAAATAGTCATAAAAAATATAAAAAATTATTAATAAAATCTATACCAATGATTGATAAACCATGACAATAGGTGGTGTTGCTAAAAATTATTACCGTAGTTTTGATGAGTGTTGGTATAAGCAACTCTATACTAACGATTTTGCATCATCCTATAGCGATAATTTGTAACCATCAATATAACTTATTACAATGATTATAGCCATCGTTATAGATACAATCAAATCAAATAAGTTTTAAAAATAATACTATATTTATAATAATAAAATTAATATTAAATATTTTTATTATCAAATATTATCTTTTTATCCTATTGAAATCATGTTCATATATAGTATCTTAGCATTTGATCAAACTTATAATTTTAATTTATCACTTATATAGATGATCGAAAATAAGACCTCTTAGATAGTTACCTAGTACTTAGCCATCTTGATAATATAAAAATCTGATATAGAGTTATGATTTATTATATTTATTCAAAACTAATCCATATTATAAAGTATACTTATTTCAAATATATTATGATATTTTACTTTTAATAATTAATTATTTTTATAAAGAAATCAATCATCTTCTTTTTGAAAGAAAATAAAAAGAAACATTACTTCATTTTATTTTTTATAATATTTTAAAAATCTTATTATTTAAATATAAATAATTTTGATATATTTATATACTCATAAATATTTTTTCTAAAGTTCTTTGAAAGTAGATAATTCATAATTCTTCTTAGGTATCCTACAAGAAAAAAATAATAATATTTGATATATAATATTTTAAATCTTTATAGCATATTAAGTAATCCTTAAATTTTATAAATTAGATTGGACCAAATCTAAATTCTTCATTAAATTTATTTTTATATAATTTTTTTAATAATTAATTATACCATAGATCATTACTTTGTTGTGATATTATGCATTCAATATTGATTGCAAATTTTATATCAAGAATAATTTTTATTTGATTATTAAACCTTCTTGACTTATATAGTTGAAACCATATTAATTTTTAAATTTACTGAATATATGCAACATCTTTTTCTAAAAAAATTAAAGATATATTTATTAATCAAATATTATCATCATAAAAAATCTAAATTAGTTTACAATGATACTAATTTATAATAAAAACAATATATAAATAATTAATAATAAAAACTATTAGTTATATAATGATGTATAAATGATAAAATTTATTTCATCGATAAATAATCAATATTTTATAATAGAATTATAAATATTGCCAATTAGGTTCTATTTAATCAGAAAATATTTTTCTTATATGATACCATCATAATATTATAAATTTTAGTAATATCTATAAGTAACCATCATAATATTATAGATTTTGTATGATAATTTTAAAATCTTTACAATGTAATATAATTTTTTGTAGCAAATATAAGATATTGTTGCTATATAATAACTTTTAGTAATACTCTTGATAAAGTATTACAATATTATATATCTTTTATGATATTTTTTAAAAATCATTATGAGAAAGTATTTGTAATAATATTTTTTTCTAAGTGTTACTAAAATTTCATCGCTATGGGTTGTTTTTGTTGTAGTGTGTTATGACCATTATCTTCGAGCTAGGCCTTCGATATCTCTATCATTGGCGACGATGAAGTTATTAGGCTTATACCTAGTGACACCTATAATTACTCATCTCTGAAACGTATGGGATATATATACATATTGATAGAGTATGGAAGTATATAGCTAAGGTACATGAAGAAGAAAATGATAGTAAAAGAGAAGGTTAGTCTGCCAACAAAGACCAGTCTAGATATCCTGCTCAGCCTACACAGCCTATGCAGTTCGATCAACAGTCTTTCGATCTACATACATTATCTACTCGGATAGATGCTTTGGAGATATCTCTCACAGCATGGATTGACATACGGGCTGATAGTCTAGAGGCATTCATGATGAGACTGGATGAGAGATTCACATGATTTGATCAGTTCATACAATAATTTTATCCACTGTTTTCTCTACCACTACAGGGCCCTGCAATGAATGATTAGGCTCCAACTTCTGGTTGTAGTATATAAGGCTCCACCCAATGATGCATCATTTTTTTTATTTATTTTTATAATAATATAATTTGGTTTATTACAAGTTCATTTTTTTTCCTTGCTGCTTAGCTAGTTGTCAAATGACATCATATATTTTGATCAGATTTATTTTGAACTTGAGATTTCTTATAAACTATCATGTTTCAATTAACATCATTATTCTTACATACCTGTACATTATTTTTATGAATGCTCCACCTATACATTATTCTTATGCACTTGTATAGGGATAGCCATATGGGATGATACTATCTCAATTGCATTCATTGCCAAATGAATTTATGTGCTGGCGATCAGCCAACAACTCTTTTAGCTTAAGTAACATCATTTCCATATCAGGTGCTAGTTTCTCATTACTAGACTATTGTTCCTACAATATTTGGTTGCCTCCATCCAAAATAAGTGCTAGTATATGAACCACTTGCCATCTCATTTTTTTGTGCCCATTCCTCCAAAACAAAGAACATATTTGGCTCTTTATTTTTTATTGTTGAAAACTGTCTCAAAGTCAATCATCAGCCTATTGACGGTTGAGCTTATCATTGTAATTATATATGAATTATTGAATCGTATATGAATCATCAGTCTATTGACGGTTGAGCTCATCACTATGTACATCTTATTTTGAACTGCTGTTATGTGATGAAGTCCTTAGGACTATTTGATCCAATATAGGAGGATATATCGTTTAGTCCTTAAACTTTAAGTTCACAATCAAATGATATACTTATTAGATGTGTGCCCTAGATGCCAGATTGGCTGACACATTCCTGTACAAATCTAAGAGCAAATTTATAATTTTGAGTATAAATCAATAAATGGGTTATTCTTCTATCACATTGTGTACATTGTGTCTGTGATACATCCTTTGAGTTAGTAGGAATGTCAATTCATATTTTCAAGAGTTGAAAATTTAAGACATGAATTTACATAACTAACTCATAAACAGCTCCTGACCATAGGATCATCATGAGGATGGTGATCGATCCGGAAGGTTGGTGTACGATTGCTTCCTTAGGGTAGATGTGTCTTGAATCTACGGTGTGGAGATACTGGAGCAAGAATATAGGTATTCATTGAGAATGAGAGTACTGAGCGTGACCACCTCGAGCAGTCATAAGGAAGTCTACCTTCTTGTCAATGACTAGCTCGATGCTGCAGTTGTGTGTCTAGTTTTTTGATCTGAGGTGCATCGATAGTTCACCTTGAGTGTGTTATAGTTTGACTATACCATAACTCGATCTTCTAACCATTCAGAATCCTGAGATGTATGTTGGCTGTAGCATATTCATTATAGGAACTAGGTCGCACCAAGATGGGATCTATCAACCTCAGTAGATGAGAGGAGTAGTCCTATGATGATCGAAAGATCGAGTCCTTAAGCCCATGGCCATGGTAGAGTGAAATAATAGAAAAAGAATTTTTCATTGGGATTTCACATCAAACTCAGATCGATCGATTGATTCATATGACTGATGTTGGATTTGATGAGTTCACCATAACCCTAATTCAGTCGGGACTCATGATAGAAGAACTCAATCACACAGGTAGCTGCACCGAGAGGTTCATCTTCAGTTTTGATGGATTGCTACCATATACTGCTAGGTATCACTGATGGATTTTGAGAGTAATTAGAATGATATTGATGATCGATCATTCTAATTATCTGAATCAGAAGAGTTCTGATCCATCGAAAGGAATTTCGATGATGACGATGATGAGATCACAATATATCTTATTACCATACAGAATTAAACCTAACTGGGTCACACTAACAAGGGTTAGGGTCTGGATGTCATCAATTGGGCTAATCCAATTGATTTGGATAAGATCCAATTAGGTTCAAGGAAATTATGCTAGCACACGATTGAGCCTAACTTTCTCCTCGTGTAATTTTTTCTGTCTCTACTGAGCCAAATATAATTTGACTCATCCAGAGAACCTTGAAAAGATTTTTCTTAGTCTAAATGAAGTTTGTCCAGTTCAAAAAAGACTTGTCTTAATTTATGAGATAAATTTAAGACAAGCACCTGCTAATTTCTGTCACCTGCCAATTTTATTTTAGGATATCTGTCAAATATTGACATATGGATCTTAAACTGAAGAGATCTCGTTGGAGAATTTTTGTGGAGTGTCCACATGCCTAAACCACATCAAATTGGATGCCATAATCAGATTATGGCATGAGCCCAATTGGATTAAAGTGGGCATCCCAAATGGATAAGAATGAAAGAGTCCTAATAAACTTGGACTCTTTGGCGCCACCTTGCTTATGCTTATCTAAAGTTGGAGCCAACATAGGAGAGAGGGTGAGAGTTTTTATCTGATGTGATCAAATGACATCACTCCATCAATCAAAATTTTTTCAAAATTTATTAGAATTTTTTGATTGATCGAATGATGTGGCACTGCGCAGCATACAGGGTCTATAAAATCCCTATTTGCGCTTAGGGTTTAAAAGTTTCTGCTCAATACTCAGCCAAAATGAGAATTCTCTCCTCTTCTCCATATCCTCCCTACTCTCCTCTCTCCTCTCTTCATATCCAAGGAGTTGGACATCCATCTGGCAAAGGTCCAAGGTGTGGTGATGCCTGGAATAGGAAGGCTGCAGGACATCTTTGACAGGCTGCTGCTCCAACTTCAGAAGGAGTTCTGAAGCACTTTCAAATCAGATAGAGATCTAATTTTTGGAGTGTAGATTCATGAGGAGAAGATGTTTCAAGTCTTGCCTAAGTGGATACTGGTAGAGGCTAGGTGCTTGTGTGGCTACATCAGAACCTCGAGCTATGCTGAGATCATCTACAGGGTAATTAGATTACCCTTGAGGTATTACTTATTTTCTCATTCCTTTTAGATTTATTTTAGACTTAATATCAGATATGAAGATTAGATCTAGAGACTTAGATCTAAAATAAATGTAAGATAAAGTTTTTTTTAAATTATTCTACCCCAGATTTGATGAAATCTGAAAGATCCTACAAAGGAAAAAGGTGGTTTTTCCTTCAACTGGTATCAGAGCCGGATTTTTGGCTCTACTTTAGATCTAATTTAGATTTAATTTTTATATTAATTTATTTGATATTAAAGAATTTCAGATGTCACATCAAATATGATAGGATCTAAAATCAAAATATTTAAAATTAAATCTGAGAAGATCTAACATGCATGTGATGCATGACTAGACTAGGATTAGTTGAATCCATGAATAATCTTGTAAGTTTATATTTTAATGTGATTAAAATATGAATTAGATCTAATTTATTCTTTATTTTTTAAATATTATAAATTTTATAATTAGATCAAAAAATAGAAAATAAAATTTTAATTATTCCATAAAATTGATCTGTTGCATGCCTAGACTAGTTGTAGAATTATTCCAGTAACTTGTCTAGAATAGATTTAATTTTGAATAGTTCAATTTAAATCTTATTTTTTAGATATTATATGTGATGTATCAGATCTGAAAGCATGTTAATTAGATCGATTTTTGATACATGAGATGTATGCAAAGCATGTATTAGTTAGATCTTAAATTGTATATGTGATATGTTAATTTAGATTTAACTAATTTTGTAGTTAAATTTATATTTTTGATTAAGGTGTTCCTTATAGCCGTCTGGTCATAAGAACGAAGTAGGGTTTTAAGACTCTCTCTTTCCATTCAATGGGGTATTCATATGACGTGTAGGCATACCGCACGTTCATCCTTAATCAGAAATTAAAACTTACTTTTCTGCAAAATCCTAGATCTTGAAATCTTAGGATTTATTTTACATGCTTTGTTTATGAACCCAAACTTAATTAATGAATTAAGCTTATGAAATTAAGTTAGATCTAAAATTTAGAATTTTAGATCTAAGATATTTTCATAAAATTGGGTTCGGACTTGGGTAGCTCAATTAGGTCTAGCGGTTGATCAAACTGAATTAAGAGTTGGTTAGGTGGGATCATGAAAGCTAATAATTGACCAGCCTAATAGGATTAAGTCTGGGTCAAGGTTGAATCACATTTAGATGTGACTCGATCAAGTTAAGACCTAATTTGGCTCAGAGATTAGAGCCTAGATTGTAGGCTAACCCAATTAGTTCTGGTTCGATAATTTAGTGTCTAAGGTAAGTTGGACAGATGCGACCGACTAGTTTTTGATTGGGAGCTACTCGACTCGAATGCGTTCTTGTCGAGTTAATGGCATATCCCTCCCACCGGTCTCACTTACCTAACCATATGTGTCGACTCAGTTCTAATTAGAGGTGGCTAACAATTCGAGCTAACCCATGCCATTAGGTTAGTCATAATTGTTATGACTATGTCAAGTCAAGTTTAATGAGACCTAAATCAAATCTTTCTAAGAAAATATTAAGTCTAGGTCTTCCACCATTGTGGATGTGCAGGCCCTTTTCGGGGTTGATTGTTCTCGATTGGTTACAGTGGCTCAGTTGCATCGAAAAGACGTAATCATGTTTATTAGGCATTGGATGCTATGAATTAGAGGATGGGTTGGGCTCAATATTTTGGATACGGTGAGGGACCCAATCAGGAATCTAGTTCGTGTAAATGGTGGGTTTGGCTTAACTAAGAATTGGAGCAATATTCTGGATACGGTGAGCTTCATGAATTAGAGACCAAGTTTTGGGTATACCATGATTACAGAATCATTGGACAAGAATTGTCCACTCATTGGTTGACCCATCACCAATAACTGTTAGGTGAGGTGATGAGCCAGTCGGTGAGACCGCACCACCCATTAGAAATCACTGATCACAGAGATTTTCATATCTCTACCTAAGGAGTGTAGGGATCTGAGAAAATAGTGAAAACCTAATTTGTTTAAAAATAAAACCCCTAAATAAATTGGTTAAGTCTGATTACAAAATCTAACTAGAAACTTTTGACTCTCTACAGAAAACATGTCTGCTTCAAACCCCCTGACCAAAATACTAGACACCCACAGATTGATTGGACCCAATTTCAAAGACTGGTTGACGAACTACAGAATTATTCTGGATTTCAAAAAATTAACTCATGTCTTGGACCAGGACCCACTTGCCATGCCGGCATGTCCGACTACTGAACAGAGAGCGTCTTTGAAAAAGTGGATGGATGATGATAACAAAGCAAGGTACTACATGTTGGGTGCAATGTCTGATGACTTGCAGCACCAACATGAGAATATTTTGACTACCCGCCAAATATTGGCTCACCTGCAAAAGTTGTTTGGTGAACAGAGTCGCGCGGCCAAGTATCAAGTCTGTCAAAGACTTTTTAAGGCCAAGATGCGTGATGGGCAGTTAGTCCAAGATTATTATTTGACAATGATCAAGGATCTTAAGGAGCTTGAGAAGCTCGATATCATCTTAGACAAAGATTTTCAGATTGATGTGATCCTTCAGTCCTTGTCCGATGCATATGGTCAGTTCATCATGAACTTTCATATGCATAAGATGTAGTGTACCTTGGTCGAGTTAATAAATATGCTGGTTACGGCTAAGCTTCCTATGAAAGGTTCAAAAGGCTCAGTTCTTACTGTGGAGCAGATTTCTTCCAAGAGAAAATCTTTTGGAAAGAAAAAGAAGTCTACAAAGAAGCAGAAGGTAGATGAAAAGAAGAAGAAGATAGAATCGAAGAAGAAGATTGCTGATAAAGGAAAATATTTCCACTGTCAATCAGACGGCCATTGAAAGCGAAACTGTCCTCAGTACCTGGCCACCCTGAAGAACAAGAATGATGGTCCTTCTAAAGGTATGCTCATTTTAGAATCTAATCTTACGATTTCTTCTGCATCCAGTTGGATGCTTGACTCTGGTTCTAGTACTCATTTGTGCACTTCTATGTAGGGTCTTGAGGAGAGCAGGAGGCTGAGGGATGGGGAGATGATCCTACGCATTGGGAATGGAGCAAGAGTTACTACTGTGGCCGTGGGAACCTACCCTCTGCGATTACCGTTAGGATTAGATTTCGTTTTAAGAGACTGTTATTATGTACCTGCAGCAAGCAGAAATTTAATTTCTGTTTCATGTTTAGTACAAGAAAGCTATGTGATTAACTTTCATAAGGACTATTGTAATATTTTTTATGAAAATAATAAAGTTGCAGATGATTTTTTTATTAACGATCTCTATCAGCTACATATTGATGTATCTGTATTTAATATCGAGCAAAATGTGAATGCCATAGAAATTAAAAGGCCTAGAGATAGTCTAAATGATAGGTATCTGTGGCACCTAAGGCTAGGTCATATAGCGGAAGACAGGGTTAACAAATTGAAAAAATTTGGGCTATTGAGTTCGTTGACTTTCGAGTCATATCCAGTTTATGAATCATGCCTTCAAGGTAAAATGACCAAGCTTCCTTTTGTGCGACATGGGGAAAGGGCCACAGACCTACTTGTCCTAGTACATACGGATGGTGCGACCTATTTGATATGCCGGCTAGAGGCAACTACGTCTACTTCATTATCTTTATCGATGATATATCTAGGTACGAGTATGTGTTTCTAATGAAACACAAGTCTGAAGCCTTTGAAAGGTTCAAAGAATTCAAACATGAGGTAGAAAAACAAACAAGAAAGTCTATTAAGATTCTTCGATCAGATCGAGGAGGTGAATACCTTAGTCGGGAGTTCCTAGACTATCTTAAGGATAATGGTATAGTCTCTCAATGGACTCCATCTGGAATATCTCAACTCAATGGAATTTCAAAATGAAGAAATCGGATCCTATTAGATATGGTCCATTCCATGATGAGCTTCACGGACCTCCCTGAATTTCTTTGGGAACATTGTCTCATGACAGCAATTTATGTATTGAATAGGGTTCTCTCTAAAACCGTTCCTACCACACCGTATGAGATATGACATGGTAAGAAGCCAAGTTTGAATCATCTCAGAATTTGGGGTTGTCTGGCTCATGTCAAGAGACAGCAGACGGACAAGTTAGAGTTCAGATCTTTTAGAGCTCGGTTCATACGATATCCTAAAGAGTCATTAGGATACTATTTTTATATTCTGAAAGACCACAATGTGCTTGTGAGTTGAAATGCTATTTTTTTTTAAAAATAGTTTATTCAAGATGGTGGCATCGGAAGAATAATTAAGCTCAAGGAGAATGTCTCCCAAGAGCAATGAGCTAAAGAATCTGAGGAACCAAATCAATCAGAACCAGTCCTAACACAACCTCTTCCACCTCGTAGATCGACTAGGATTTTCTATCCTCCTGAAAGGTACTTAGGTACCATACAAGAGGATGTAGAGGAAATGTTCCTCACAAAAAATGAGGTTCATGGTGATGATCCCAAGACCTATGATGAGGCGATATCAGATATCGACTCCGAAAAATAGTTAGAGGCAATGAGATCAGAAATTGACTTAATGCACTCAAATCAAGTCTGGACCTTGGTAGATCCACCTGAAGGTATTGTACCTGTTGGATGTAAATGGATCTTCAAGAGAAAGATAGGTACAGATGAGAATGTGGAGACATTCAAGGCTAGGCTCACAGTGAAAGGTTATAGTCAGCGCGAAGGCATTGACTATCAGGATACCTGTTGCCCAGCTATGCAACCCAAGAGGGGGGGGGTGAATTGGGTTTCTAAAAATTTTAGACTTAATTAATTACTTATGATGAACAAGACAAAGATTTTAATTCAATATTAATTACCTAAAGCAGGAAAGCAAGGATATAATAAAGAAATAAAGTGAAGCGATAAAGCACACCACAAACACAAGGATTTATAGTGGTTCGGTGCCAACCTTGCATCTACATCCACTCTCCAAGCTCTTACTTGAGAATTTCTATCCACTATACTTGTATTCAACCCGAATACAAAACGTCGGAAACTCCGACACTAGCTATCTCAAGCTAGATCACTTGTTTTTCGGATACAAGTAAACCCAAAACACTCTGATTTCAGGTTCGGATCAACCTTTCCTTGTTTTAGAAATCCTCCAAAAACAAGAACCAAAACTCACAAATAATAAGAAAATTTAGAGCACAGATTAATACAATAACAGCTCCTTAAATGAGCGAATATAACAATAAAAGCTTTACTCAAATGAAGAACCCCTTTTCGGATTTTCTCAAGATGGATGAACGCTCGAACGAATGCTTGAGAAGAGGTTGATTGTTGATTGAAGATCTCTTGAAAGCTTTGAAAGATCTCTAGATCAAGGTTGAACAATAGGCTTGAAAGATCCTCTTGAATGCTCTTGCTTTTCTCTTTCACAATCTCTCTTGTATATTGTGGATCCTCTCTCTTTTTCTTTTTGGATATTTCATTGATCTCAGGCTTTTTCGTGCAGATTTCGGATCCTCTCTTTTGTTTTCCTCTTTTTCTTTTCATGTTGATCTCACGTTTGATCTGCTATTTAATCTGTAATTTCTTTCACCATTTAAAGCATTTTATGACATTAGAGGCAAGAGAAAATAATTTAGGCAGATAAAGAGCCGTTAGAGGATTTTTAGAAAGCATAAAAGGCAATTAGAATAGACAAAAAAATAGCCGTTGCTGACATTTTTCGTCGCAGGGGTCGACTCATGAGTCGACTCATGCTTCAGGGGTCGACTCATGAGTCGACCTCTGTTGCAAAAACCAGAGAATGCGTTTCTGGAAATTCTTGACTCAAATCAGCAGGGGTCGACTCATGAGTCGACTCACAGGTCGTGCCAAGCCAGAAAACTAGCGTGCCATGGGTAATTTTTGCGTGCCAATCAGCTCATAGTGCCATGAGTTGACTCATGAGTCGACTCATGCACTTCAAACCTTCATAACTTCAAAAATATAAGTCCAAACACAATGAAATTTTCACCAATAGATTTCAAATCATTTGTTCTACCAAATGGTACTATCAAATCAGGATTTTAGTAAAATTATGATTTTGCCCTTGAAGAGTATAAGGACTTTTTTATTTTAAAATTATTTGTATCCCTTCAATCTGCTTTGTAATCATCAAAATCAATCTAGGAGCAACAATCTCCCCCTTTTTGATGATGACAAAACATTTGAACAAAAATATTTATGTGAATCATTAATTTCAAAAGAATGCATTATAGGTGTATATGCTTGAAAAGAGTATGATTCTTTTGGCATGTAATATTTATGCAAAAATAGTTTGTCCATTTTCTTAAAGATTTGAAAAGGGTATTAGATCATTTTGAGTTTAAGATATATCAGAGCAAGAGAAAAGAAATGAATTTTGCAATGTATCAGAGCAAGAAAAATAATTTTTGCAATGTTATCAGAAAAGACTTTACAATGTATCAGAGTAAATTTTATAATATATCAAAAAAAATTTCATACTGTATCAGAGCAAGTGTTATAATATATCAGAGAAACTTTCATACTGTATCAGATTAAATTTTATCATGTATCAGAGCAAGTTAAAAGAAATTTTAGGGTGTATCAGAGTAAGTCAAATTTCTTAAGATGTATCAAGGTAAATTTCAAAAGATGTATCAGAGCAAGTTTGAATTTTGAAATATATCAGAGCATATAAAAAATTACTTATTTGCATTGTACTTATGATCAATTTTCTCAAATTTTTGTTTAATTTCTCAAAATACCATTTTTGTTTAATTTCTCTCCCTTTTTTTTATTCATAATTTAGGATTTTGCTTTTAATGAGTTGCTTGCTTTTTTGTTTAATTAAGGTTTTGCTTTTAATGAGTTGCAAGTTACTTTTTGTTTAATTGTTTACTTTCTCCCCCTTTTTGACATCATCAGACATGGTTAACTTTTTCTTTTTCTGAAATAATTTTTTAATTTCTCCCCTTTTATAATTTATCACAGAAGTTTGCTCCCCCTTAATATAGCAATGATCAACAGCAAACAACAAAGAGAAGACAATATTTCAACAAGGAGAATATATATGACCAAAATATGATCAATATCATTACAAAAGGTAGAAATATAGGTAAAAGATGATTCCATTAATATCATAATTGTTTCAATACATAGTTCATATTATAAAAATCAACCAGCTAATTGTCAATACATGGCCCCAAGGTATAGATCCTAGAACAAAATACTAACACCTAGGATTTAGAAATGATCAAGATAAGTCAATGATCGGAGTCATCAGATATGGTATGAGAAGCTGATGGATCAGAAGTGCGTCCTCTACCCCGTCTGCCTCTGGCACGAGCAGGAGAACGAGATGAACTGGGAGGCTGAGAACGCTGAGATGCTAGGGACTGAACAGAAAGGGTGAGTCTGATAGAATCAAGTACGTTCAGTGCTCTGGAAACAGATTGAAGTAGAGCAGTGAATTGAGTGGTAGCATGCTCACTCGATCCTCGGATCTCTTTCCTCAGTAATTTATATCCTCCCTCTAGTGCTCCTCTGAGCCTTCCAGCCTCTGCAGTGAGGTCTGTGACCTCAATAGTTGACTCCTGTGGCTTGGGATGGGCCAATGCAAGGACTTGCCCCTGCAAGTCTAGAACTCTGCCAGTCAATTTCCAGACTGTGTCCTCAAGCTGCTGTATCCTGATGGACTGATCTGAAATCATCTGAAATACAGTGAAGATGTGGAGAGTAATGGTCTGATCAAAAGAGGTAGCTTCAGGTGCAAAAGAAGTACTACTCCACTGGCTAGACAGCAAAGAAGCCACACGCTGTGAAATATGCTCGATCTGATCGTCAGCCAGTCTGAACTCTGATGGATGTGCTCTAGTTTCTGGCTGATACACTGGAGTGGGCATCCTAGTAAACTCAGAAGGGCCAGCCTCTGTATCAGGAATGAACTGGGTATCTGGTGATGCTGCCTTGAAATCATGTACAGGAGAAGATGGACCTTCTTCTTCTACTCTGCCTTCAGTTCTGTCTTCAGCTCTTGTTTCAGCTCTATCCTCAGTTCTTTCTTCAGAGCCCTTAATCCAACCACCATCAGTCTTTATAATTCTCATTCTGTGCAGGCTGTGTTGGTTGAAAGTGTCCACATGAGATAGCTTGGTAGGTGCCTCCCCCTCACAGCTAACTCCAAACCTCCTAAATACTCTAGTAAGGGCCATACCATAAGGCAAGTGTGCCTTGGATCTGTTCAAAGTTTCTCTCATGGCCTCTATCATAAGTGCAGGGAGGTTTAGTGGGGTCTGAGTGATGACATGAAACATGATACATACATCTCTGCCAGACAGTAGATCATGCCTACCACTCCTAGGAAAGAATAGCTTTGTTACAATCTGATGCAGGACCCTCATCTCAATGGACAGAATCTTTGCTTCCAATTTGTTTAAACTTCCTGAATAAGTTTCTCCTAAAATAATTCTGATCCCCTCTTCTTTAATTGGGAGTTCCATATATGAGTATCCTTCACTAGGCAACTGAAGTATTTCTCCCAATATCCTAGAATCCAAGCAGATATCAATTCCCTTAACTGTTGAAGTCACTGACCCATTTCCATAATGTAGGTTCTGGTAGAATTCTCTAACTAGGTCAACATAGGTGACTTCCTTAAGGGAGCAGTAGAGTTCCCATCCTTGGTTTTTAATTTTACTTGCAAAAGTAAAGCCTTCTTTCTCAAAGAACCGAAAATCTATATTCTTCCCGGTTTCTACTTTTCTATCAGAAAGAGGATTCACACTGGGACTTATGGAGGATTGAGAGGGACCTTGAGCAGGTACTGAAACTGGAGTGGGAGCACTGGAAGACTGATCAGCTTGCCTTTTCTTTCTGACAATTTCTTCAAGCTCACGGATTGACTTTCTTCTTTGGGGAAGCTTCATCTTTGGAGCCATATCCACTATAGTAGCAGGCAAGGAGACTTGAATTGAGTGGAGGAGGGATCACAAGCGAGTAAAGAAGGATTTTGGTGGAGAAAAGAAGCGGATTTTGGAAGATCGGTAAAGTGCTAGGGCACGTTCCAACCGCGCCAAGCAATGTGAGAAAGCACAGAAAATCCTTTTCCAAGGAGGCAATTTTTGGTGGAGAGGAGGAAAAATTGCCTCGGAATAAATCCTTGAATTTGGAGCAGAAAGGAGTTGGAGACGACGGCTTTTGGAAGGAGGACGATGAGAAGATGAGTCGTCTCACAAACAGGTTTTCCCGTTTAAAAACAATGAACCCGATAGAAGTTGGTGGGATTTACAAGTTTGCCATTGAGTCGACTCATGGGGGTCGACTCATGAAGTTCAGAAAATCAGGAAAAATGTGAATAAATTCCAGAAAAATTTGAAATTTTGAGTGAAGGAATTTTGCTCAATGATAAGTTTTTAGAATGATAAATTTGAGCTTTTGGGACCAAGATAGATATTGAAAATTGAGCTCTAATCAATTCTTTGGAAATTGAGAGAAAATTAGGCAAATGGATCTAGAATTCCTAGATTTCTCCTAATTTTACAGAATCTATCCTCACTAAGGGCCTTTGTAAAGATATCAACTAATTGATTTTCAGTGCAAACATATTCAAGAATTACATTTTTGTTTTGAACATGTTCTCTTATGAAATGATGTCTTATTTCAATATGTTTGGATCTTGAGTGTTGAATTGGATTTTTAGATAGATTTATGGCACTTGTGTTGTCACATCTTATTGGTGTTTCATTAAGTTTGATTCCAAAGTCTTCGAGTTGTTGCTTAATCCACAAGATTTGAGCACAACAACTTCCGGCTGCAATGTATTCGGCCTCAGCCGTAGACAGTGCCACCGAATTTTGTTTCTTGCTAAACCATGAGATTAGGTTAACTCCAAGAAATTGGCAAGTTTCACTTGTGCTTTTTCTATCTAATTTACATCCAGCAAAATCAGCATCTGAATATCCTAAAAAATTAATTTGTGAGTCCTTAGAGTACCATAACCCTAGAGTTTGTGTACCATTTAAATATCTAAGGATTCTTTTAACAGCATTCAAATGAGATTCTTTAGGATTAGATTGATATCTAGCACATAAACAAATACTAAACATGATATCAGGCCTACTTGCAGTTAAATATAATAATGAGCCAATCATACCTCTATAGTATTTTAAGTCTACGCTTTTACCTTCATCATCCTTGTCAAGTTTACATGAGGGACTCATTGGTGTGCCAATTGGTTTGCAGTTCTCCATTCCAAATCTTTTGAGTAGTTCTTTGGTGTACTTGCTTTGGGTGATGGAGATTCCCTCTTTTGATTGTTTGATTTGGAGTCCGAGGAAGAAGGTGAGTTCTCCCATCATGCTCATCTCGAACTCCCCCTGCATAAGCTTAGCAAAGTCTTGACAAAGGGATTCATTAGTAGACCCAAAAATTATGTCATCAACATAAATTTGTATAACTAGCATATCATTTTGATTTCTTTTAATAAATAGGGTTGTATCTACATTACCTCTTGAAAAACCATTATTTAGTAGAAATTTGCTTAGCCTTTCATACCATGCTCTAGGTGCTTGTTTTAATCCATATAAAGCTTTATTTAATCTAAAGACATGATTAGGAAAAGCATGATTTTCAAATCCAGGGGGTTGTTCTACATATACTTCTTCAGAGATATAACCATTTAAAAATACACTTTTAACATCCATTTGAAATAACTTGAATTTCATAAAGCAAGCATATGCAAGTAGAAGTCTAATAGCTTCTAATCTAGCAACAGGTGCAAAGGTTTCATCAAAATCAATTCCTTCTTCCTGATTATATCCCTTAGCAAACAGTCTTGCTTTATTTCTGATTACATTTTCATGCTCATCTAATTTATTTCTAAAGACCCATTTTGTTCCAATTATTGAATAATCTTTAGGTCTTGATACTAAGGTCCAAACATTATTTCTTTCAAATTGATTAAGTTCCTCTTGCATAGCATTAATCCAATTATGATCATTTTCAGCTTCTTCAAAAGTTTTAGGTTCAAGATGAGATACAAAAGTACAATGATTAACTACATCTCTAAGTGAAGAACGAGTTTTTACTCCATGCGTAGGGTCACCAATAATTAACTCCTTAGGGTGGTTGTGAACATACCTCCATTCCTTAGGTAGGTCATTTGTACCTTGAGGTTGTTCTTGAGTTTCTTCACCTTTCTCATTTTGTTCGTCTTCTTGATCCTTGTCTTCTGGAGTTGCTGAATCTTTCAGAGTGATCTCCTTCATATCTTCTATTAGTGGATCTGCATCATCATCACCCTCATTCTTCCTTGAAGGAAGATCGTTAGATTCATCAAAGACAACATGTATGGACTCCTCAACTATTAAAGTTCTTTTGTTGAATACTCTAAATATTTTACTAGTGGAGGAGTAACCTAGAAAGATTGCTTCATCTGATTTTGCATCAAATTTATCAAGTTTTTCTTTGCCATTATTTAATACAAAACATCGGCAACCAAAAACATGAAAATATGCAATATTTGATTTTCTTCCTTTCCAAAGTTCATAGGGGGTTTTCTTTAAAAATTATCTAGTTAAAGCACGATTTAAAATGTAACATGCTGTGTTAATTACTTCCGCCCAAAAATATCTTGGAAGGTTGCTTTCACAAAGCATGGTACGGGCCATTTCTTCTAAGATTCTATTTTTCCTTTCAACTACCCCATTTTGTTGGGGTGTCCTAGGAGCAGAGAAGTTATGGCCAATTTCATTTTCATCACAAAAAATTTTTAAATCTTGATTTTCAAATTCAGTTCCATGATCACTTCTAATATTTTGAATTGAAAACCCTTTTTCATTAGAGACTTTTCGATGAAATTTAGTGAAAATATGAAAAGTTTCATTTTTGTGAGCCAAAAAGAAAACCCAAGTAAAACAAGAGTAATCATCTATTATTACAAATCCATATCATTTTCCTCCTAGACTAGTGGTTCTTGTTGGTCCAAATAAGTCCATATGTAAGAGCTCTAAAGGTCTAGAAGTTGAAACAGTATTTTTGGATTTAAATGAAACTCTAGTTTGTTTACCTAATTGGCATGCATCACAAATTCTATCCTTTTCAAAATTCAGCTTTGGCAAACCGAGAACTAAATCTTTCTTAATTAATTTTGAAAGAGAATGCATGCTAATATGTGCAAGTCTACGATGCCACAGCCAACTAGTTTCATTGATTTTAGCATTCAAGGATACTAGGCATTGCATGCCTAATTTGGCTAAGTCATTCAAATCTACCATATAAATATTGCCATGCCTATGTCCTATAAATTTAATTCCATCGTTAATAGGACTAGTCACAATGCAAACAGATGATTCAAAAACTACTTTATATCCTTTATCACAGAATTGACTAATGCTAAGTAAGTTATGCTTTAAACCTTTAACTAATAAAACATTCTCAATATAATTGGAGGGAGTGATACCAATGTTACCTATCCCGATGATCTTTCCTTTGCCATTATCTCCAAAGGTGACCATCCCTCCATCCTTAGCATCAAGCGTGATGAATTATGATTCATCACCAGTCATGTGTCTCGAGCATCCACTGTCAAGATACCATTTCCTGTTTCCTTCTTGGGATGCTAGACACACCTGCAAGCAAAGGTCAAGTTTCTGTCTTAGGTACCCAAGCTTTCTTGGGTCCTTTTGGGTTAGTCAAAATGGTTCCTTTTGGAACCCATATTTTCTTTGTGTTTGCATATTTGTTAATAAGACATGTGTATGATTTATGTCCTATTCTTCCACATTTGAAACAAGTAATATTTATAGACTTGTTATTTGAATAATTTACATAAATATCCTTCAGAAATTTTTGTTTCTTCAGGGGTTTATAGCCAAGTCCAGCCTTATCATATATAGCTTTCTGATTATCAAAGATCATATTTAGTTTGTTTGAACTTAAGGTGAACTTATCTACTATAGATTTCAGCTTGTTAATTTCATCCTTAAAGTTTTGATTTTCTTGAATCAATGTGAATTTTTCAATTGAAAGGTATTCAGCTTATTTTACTAAGGACTGATTTTTCAATTTCAGTTCTTTATTTTTCTTCCCTAGTTTTTTTAATTCATCAATTGAATCATAGAGTGCTTCATGCAATTCTTCAAAAGTAAATTCACTAGTGGATTCAGAAGTTACCTCATTTTCGTGTGCCATCAGGCACAGGTTGGCTTGTTCTGTAGAGGTTTCCTCGTCGGAGCTTGAGTCATCACTTGCACTCCAAGTCGCCATCATTGCCTTCTTTTTGAACTTCTTTGGACCTTTCTTCAGTTGTGGACATTCGGATCTGAAATGTCCCGGCTTCTTGCACTCGTAGCATATAAGGGGTTGATCTTTCTCTTTATCTTTGCTTTGTTCCCCTTTTGTGAATTTCTTTCTCATCCCCTGTTTCCTTTTTCTTAGAAACTTCTTAAATTTTCGGGTGATGAGTGCCATCTCTTCATCCTGTTCTTCATCTTCAGATTCATCCATTTCATAATCAGGCGAAGTTGTGGATTTGAGGGCAATGGTTCTTTTCTTTTTGACTTCATCCTCTTGATGTTGCTTCATGCTAAGTTCATGAGTCATCAAGGATCCAAGAAGCTCTTCTAGAGGTAGAGTGTTCAAATCCTTTGCTTCTTGGATGGCAGTCACCTTGGCTTCCCAAGTTCTTGACAGTGACCTGAGAATCTTCCTTACAAGTTCACTGTTAGTATAAGATTTGCCAAGACTCTTCAAACCATTAATTATATCAGTAAAATGAGTAAACATGGCAGTTATGGACTCATCATGCTCTATTTTGAACAATTCATATTTATGTACAAGCATGTTTATTTTAGACTCTTTTACTTGATTTGTTCCCTCATGGGTTACTTCTAACCTATCTCATATTTCTTTAGCAGATGCACAAGTAGAAATGCGATTGAATTCACTAGCATCTAGTGCACAATAAAGAACATTCATGGCTTTGGCATTTAATTGTGCCAATTTCTTGTCAACCTCATCCCATTCTTTCTCGGGTTTGGTTGACTCCTCACCATCTATAATCTTGGTGGGTGTGTGAGGACCATTCACTATGATACTCCACATATCATAGTCAAGTGCTTGTATGAAAATCTTCATCCGAGCTTTCCAATAGGTGTAATTGGACCCATTGAAAAGTGGAGGTCGGTTTGTTGATTGCCCCTCGGCTAGAGAAGTACCAACATGGGTTGCCATAGATCTTTGGCTCTTTGATTGTTAGATCAAAGAAGGGCTAGAGCACCGGGCTCTGATACCACTTGTTGCCCAGCTATGCAACCCAAGAGGGGGGGGGTGAATTGGATTTCTAAAAATTTTAGACTTAATTAATTACTTATGATGAACAAGACAAAGATTTTAATTCAATATTAATTACCTAAAGCAGGAAAGCAAGGATATAATAAAGAAATAAAGTGAAGCGATAAAGCACACCACAAACACAAAGATTTATAGTGGTTCGGTGCCAACCTTGCACCTACATCCACTCCCCAAGCTCCTACTTGGGAATTTCTATCCACTATACTTGTATTCAACTCGAATACAAAACATCGAAAACTCCGACACTAGCTATCTCAAGCTAGATCACTTATTTTTCGGGTACAAGTAAACCCAAAATACTCCGATTTCAGGTTCGGATCAACCTTTCCTTGTTTTGGAAATCCTCCAAAAACAAGAACCAAAACTCATAAATAATAAGAAAATTTAGAGCACAGATTAATACAATAACAGCTCCTTAAATGAGCGAATATAACAATAAAAGCTTTACTCAAATGAAGAACCCCTTTTCGGATTTTCTCAAGATGGATGAACGTTTGAACGAATGCTTGAGAAGAGGTTGATTGTTGATTGAAGATCTCTTGAAAGCTTTGAAAGATCTCTAGATCAAGGTTGAACAATAGGCTTGAAAGATCCTCTTGAATGCTCTTGCTTTTCTCTTTCACAATCTCTCTTGTATATTGTGGATCCTCTCTCTTTTTCTTTTTGGATATTTCGTTGATCTCAGACTTTTTCGTGCAGATTTCGGATCCTCTCTTTTGTTTTTCTCTTTTTCTTTTCATGTTGATCTCACGTTTGATCTGCTATTTAATCTGCAATTTCTTTCATCATTTAAAGCATTTTATGACATTAGAGGCAAGAGAAAATAATTTAGACAGATAAAGAGCCGTTAGAGAATTTTTAGGAAGCATAAAAGGCAATTAAAACGGGCAAAAAAATAGCCGTTGCTGATATTTTCCATCGCAGGGGTCGACTCATGAGTCGACTCATGCTTCAGGGGTCAACTCATGAGTCGACCTCTGTTACAACAACCAGAGAATGCGTTTCTGGAAATTCTTGGCTCAAATCAGCAGGGGTCGACTCATGAGTCGACTCATGCCTTGTGGGTCGACTCATGAGTCGACTCACAGGTCGTGCCAAGCCAGAAAACTAGCGTGCCATGGGTAATTTTTGCATGCCAATCAGCTCATAGTGCCATGAGTTGACTCATGAGTCGACTCATGCACTTCAAACCTTCATAACTTCAAAAATATAAGTCCAAACACAATGAAATTTTCACCAATAGATTTCAAATCATTTGTTCTACCAAATGGTACTATCAAATCAGGATTTTAGTGAAATTACAATTTTGCCCTTGAAGAGCATAAAGACTTTTTCATTTTAAAATTATTTGTATCCCTTCAATCTACTTTGTAATTATCAAAATCAATCTAGGAGCAACAATACCTTCTCGCCTGTAGCCATGCTAAAATCCATCCGCATATTGCTTGCTGTTGCAGCCTATTTCAATTATGAAATATGGCAGATGGATGTGAAAACGGCATTCTTAAATGGACATCTTGAGGAAGATATCTATATGGAATAGCCACTTGGTTTCACATCCAGTGAAGATGATCACAGGATCTGCATGCTGCAAAAGTCCATTTATGGACTTAAGCAAGCATCTTGGAGCTGAAATACTCATTTTAATGATATGATCAAAATGTTTGGTTTCATCAAGAACGAGAAGGAACCATGAGTGTTCAAAAAGGTCAGTGGGAGTGCAGTTGACTTCCTCGTATTGTACATAGATGACATCCTCCTAATTGAGAATGACATTCTCATATTGACCTCAGTCAAAGTATGGTTATCTAAGGAGTTCTCTATGAAAGATCTAGGAGAGGCATCCTTTATACTAGGTATTAAGGTCTATAGAGATAGACCAAATAGGATGCTCGAACTTTCACAGAAGATGTACATAGAAGAGGTGCTAAAAAGGTTTAGCATCGAAAACTCCAAAAGAAGTTTAGTACCTTTTAGACATGGCATTCATCTCTCCAAGAAGATGTGCCCTAACACACCTAAGGAGATTGAACACATGAGCAAGATCCCTTATGCTTCGGCAATAGGGAGCCTCATGTATGCCATGCTATGTACACAACTTGATATAGCCCATGCTATGAGTGTCACAAGCAGATATCAGTCGAATCCAGGCGAAGAGCACTGGACTTCTGTAAAATATATCCTTAAGTATTTGAGAAGGACTAAGGATATATTTCTAGTCTTTGAGAATGGAGAACTCCAGATTTAGGGATATACAGACTCAGACTTTATGTCTGATATAGATGATCGAAAGTCGACATCTGGGAGTCTGTTCATTTGCAATGGTGGTGCAGTTAGCTGGAAGAGTTTCAAGCAGACGGTGATTGCTGATTCCACCATGGAGGCAGAGTACATTGCTGCATCGAAAGGTATGAAGGAGGCATTCTAGTACAAAAAGTTTGTCATAGAGCTTGGAGTCATGTCATCGGATGCCATACCTCTTTACTGTGACAATAATGGCGCCATAGCCCTAGCTAAGGAGCCAAGGTCTCACCAGAAGTCTAACCACATCGAGCGATGATTCTATCTGATCCATGATTACCTCAAAAAGGATTATGTCGAGGTCAAGAGAGTCGACTCCATAGACAATGTGGCAGACCCGCTGACTAAGCCATTAGGCTAGCAAAAGATCGAAGTCCACCTTGAGAAGATGGGACTTAGATATGTAGCCAATTGACATTAGGTCAAGTGAAAGTTTGTTAGATGTGTGCCCTAGATGTCAGATTGGCTGACACATTCCTGTACAAATCTAAGGAAAAATTTATAATTTTGACTATAAATCAATAAATGGGTTATTCTTCTATCACATTGTATACATTGTGTCTGTGATACATCCTTTGAGTTAGTAGGAATGTCAATTCGTATTTTCAAGGGTTGAAAATTTAAGGCATGAATTTACATAACTAACTCATAAACAGCTCCTGATCATAGGATCATCACGAGGATGGTGATCGATCCGGAAGGTTGGTGTACAATCACTTTCTTAGGATAGATGTGTCTTGATTCTACGATGTGGAGACATCAGAGCGAGAGTATAGATATTCATTGAGAATGAGAGTACTGAGCGTGACCACCTCGAGCAGTCATAAGGAAGTCTACCTTCTCATCGATGACTAGCTCGATGCTGCAGTTGTGTGTCTAGTTCTTTGATCTGAGGTGCATCGACAGTTCACCTTGAGTGTGTTATAGTTTGACTACACCATAACTCGATCTCCTAGCCATTTGGAACTTTGAGGTGTATGTTGGCTGTAGCATATTTATTATAGGAACTAGGTCGCATCAAGATGGGATCTATTAACCTCGGTAGATGAGAGGAGTAGTTCTATGATGATCAAAAGATCAAGTCCTTAAGCCCATGGCCATGGCAGAGTGAAATAATGGAAAAAAAGTTTTCCATTGGGGTTTCATATCGGACTCGGATCGATCGATTGATTCATATGACTGATGTTGGGTTTGACGAGTTCACCTTAATCTTAATTCAGTCGGGACTCATGATACAGGAACTCAATCACATAGATAGCTGCACTGAGAGATTCATTTTTAGTTCTGATGGATTGCCACCATATACTACTAGGTGTTGCCTAGCTATGCAACCCAAGAGGGGGGGTGAATTGGGTTTCTAACAATTTTAACTTAACTAATGACTTATGAAAAAGTTTGTCAATAACTAAATGAATGAGGAGATAAACCTTAGTTCAAGATTAATTTGCCTAAAGCAAGAATGAAAGGAAATAATGAAGAGTTAAAGAGAAGCAATAATGCACACCACAAACACAAGGATTTATAGTGGTTCGGTGCCAACCTTGCACCTACATCCACTCCCCAAGCTCCTACTTGAGAATTTCAATCCACTAAACTTGTATTCAACTCGAATACAAACATCGAAAACTCCGACACTAGCTATCCCAAGCTAGTCCACTTATTTTTCGGGTACAAGTCAACCCAATACACTCCGATTTCAGGTTCGGATCAACCTTCCCTTATTTTGGAACCCCTCCAAAATAAAAACAATTACTCAAAAAGAGTAAAATAATTTAGAGCACAAATAAGTACAAGAATAGCCCCTTTAATGAGCGAATATAACTTTAAATACACTTTACTCAAGTGAAGAAGCCCCTTTGTAGATTTCCTCAAAGTGGATGAAGAATTGAATGAACGCTTGAGGAGTTGGTGAGCTTTGATTGAAGGCTTCTTGAAGGCTTTAAATGAGCTCTTGATTAGGGTTGAAAAGTTGGCTTGTGAAACCCTCTCTTTTGAATGCTCTTGAATGCTCTCTTGAATGCTCTTTAAATCTCTTTCTTTCTCTTCTTAATGTCTTGCTTTTCTCTTTCAAATCTCTTCTTTGTTTTCCACCTTTTGAAACCTTTTATAGCTTTAAGAAATAGAGGAAATATTCTAGGCAGAAAAAGAGCCGTTAGAGCACATTAAATGAGCATTAAAAGCAACTAAAACGGGTTAAAAACTAGCCGTTGTGGAGAAATCCCGTCGCAGGGGTCGACTCATGAGTCGACTCATGCCTCAGGGGTCGACTCATGAGTCGACCTCTGTTGCAACGACCAGAAAATGGGTTTCTGGAAATTTTGGCCTAAAACTGCAGAGGTCGACTCATGAGTCGACTTATGCCTTGTGGGTCGACTCATGAGTCGACTCACAGGCCGTGCCAAGCCAAAAATCCAGCGTGCCAACAGAAAATTCAGCGTGCCAAGCTGCTCATTGTGCCATGAGCTGACTCATGAGTCGACTCATGGAATTCAAACATGCATAACTTCAAAAATACAAGTCCAAAAATAATGAAATTTTCATCAATAGATCACAAATCTTTTGTTCTACCAAATGATACTATTAAATCAGGGTTTTGGTAAATTATGATTTTGCCCCTGAAGAGCATAAAGACTTTTTCAAATAAAATGTTGGTACCCCTTCAATCTGCTTTGTAATCATCAAAATCAATCTAGGAGCAACAATCTCCCCCTTTTTGATGATGACAAAACACTTGAACAAAAGCATTTATGTGAATCATGAATTTCAAAAGGATGCATTATAGGTGCATATGCTTTGAAAAGAAATTGATTCTTTTGGCATGTGATACAAATGATTATATACAAAATAGTTTGCCCATTTGCTTAAAGATTTGAAAATTTGCTCATTGGATTATGTGATTTTGGTGTTAGAGCAGAAAATTTATTTTTGTGATCAGAGCAAGCTGTATCTTGAAAATTGGCTCATTCTCATTTGATTTTAGTTTTAGTATCAGAGCAAAAGTAATTAAGTGTGCCAATGCATGTCTAGTAGTTAATTTGTAAAGTGTATCAGAGCTTGCATGTCTAATAGTTAATTTGTAAAGTGTATCAGAGCATTTTAAATTTAAGATATATCAGAGCAAGTTAAATTCTAAGGCGTATCAGAGCATGTTAAATTTAAGATGTATCAGAGCAAGTGAGAATTTTAAAGCATATCAGAGCATGTTTAAAGAAGTAATTTTAAAGGTTGCTCATGTGCATTGTACTTATCAATTTACTCATTGTACTTTTAAGTCATGTAATAATTTTACTTTTGAGATTGTTCTTTAATTGCTTCCCAATTCATTCATTTTATTTTCAAGTCTTTGAATAATTTATACTTTGCTTTTGATATGACTCTTTTTCTTTAATTTCTCATAATTTATGGTTTTGCTTTTGATTTCTTTAATTTTCTCCCTCTTTTTGACATCATCAAACATGGTTAACTCCCCTTCATTTTCTGAAACATTCTTTAATTTCTCCCCCTTTAGAGTTTATCATTGATGTTTGCTCCCCCTTAATACAGCAATTATTAACAGCAATCATCAACTAAGGGAAGATATTTCAACAAAGAGAATATATATAACCAAAAGATGATTGACATCATTACAAAGAGTAGATATATAAGTAAAAGATGATTAAAACCATAATTGTTTCAATACAAATTCCATAACATAAAAGTCAACTAGCTAATGTCAATACATGGCCCCAAAATACAGATCCTAGAAAGAACAAGACACTAACACCTAGGATCTAGTAAAGATCATGACTAGAAGGATCGGAGTCGTCAGATATGGGATGAGGAGCTGATGGATCTCGACCAGAAGTACGTCCTCTACCCCGTCTGCCTCTGGCACGAGTGGAGGTGCTGGCACGAGCAGGTGAGCGAGATGAACTGGGAGGCTAAGAACGCTGCGAGGCCAAGGACTGGACAGAAAGAGTGAGTCTGATGGAATCAAGAACGTTCAATGCTCTGGAAACAGATTGAAGTAGAGCAGTGAACTGAGTGGATGCATGCTCACTCGAGCCTCGGATCTCTCTCCTCAGTAACTCATATCCACCCTCCAGTGCACCTCTGAGCCTGCCAGCCTCTGCAGTAAGGTCTGTGACCTCAATAGTGGACTCCTGTGGCTGAGGATGGGCCAAAGCAAAGACTTGCCCCTGCAAGTCAAGAACTCTCCCAGTCAGTCTCAAAATGCTGTCCTCTAGCTGCTGAATCTGAATAGACTGATCTGAGATCAACTGAAACACAGTGGAGATATGGAGAGTCAAGGTCAGATCAGATGAAGTGGACCCTGGTGTAAATGTAGAAGTGCTCCACTGACTAGATAGCAAGGAAGCCACACGCTGTGATATCTGCTCGATCTGATCATCAGCCAGTCTGAACTCTGATGGAGGTGCTCTGCTCTCTGGCTGATGTACTGGTGTGGGTATCCTGGTGAACTCTGAAGGGCCAGCCTCTGGATCTGGAATGAACTGAATATCTGGTGAAGCTGCCCTGAAGTCATGGATAGGAGATGATGGACCTTCTTCTTCAGCTCTGTCTTCTACTCTTTCCTCAGCTCTCTCCTCAGTTCTCTCCTCAGAACCCTTGATCCAACCACCATCAGTCTTTGTAAACCCATACGGTGCAGGGTGTGTTGGTTGAAGGTGTCTACATGAGAGAGCTTAGTAGATGCCTCCCCCTCACAGCTAACTCCAAACCTCCTAAAAACACGAGTAAGGGCCATACCAAAAGGCAAATGTGCCTTGGATCTGTTCAAAGTCTCTCTCATGGCCTCTATCATTAGTGCAGGGAGGTTCAGGAGGGTTTGAGTGATAACATGAAACATAATACAATATCTCTGCTAGACAGTAGATCATGCCTACCACTCCTAGGGAAGAAGAGTTTTGTCACTATCTGATGTAAATCCTCATCTCAATAGATAAAATTTTAGCTTCCAATTTGTTCAAACTCCCTGAATAGGTTCCCCTAGAATAACACTGATTCCCTCTTCCTTTACTGGGAGTTCCATATAAGAGTAACCCTCACTAGGCAAATGTAGTATTTCTCCCAATATACTAGGATCCAAACAAATATCAACACCCTTGACTGTTGAAGTCACTGACCCATTCCCATAATGCAAATTCTGATAAAATTCTCTGACTAGGTCTACAAAAGTGACTTCCTTAAGGGAGCAGTAGAAACCCCATCCTTGGTTTTTAATTTTTGTTCCAAAAGTAAAACCCTCTTTTTCAAAGAACCGAAAATCCATATTTTTTCCGGTTTCAACTTTCTTATCAGATAGAGGATTCTTACTGGGGCTTAGGGATGATTGAGAAGGACCTTGAGCTGACGCAGAAGCCGGAATGGGAGCAGTGGAGGACTGAGCAGCTTGCCTTTTTCTCCGGACATTTTCTTCTAGCTCGCGGACCGACTTTCTTCTTTGTGGGAGCTTCATCTTCGGAGCCATATTCACCACAGTAGCAGGCAGAGAGACTTGGGGGATCAAGTGGATGAGTGGAAGAAGGATTACAAAAGAATAGAGAGGGATTTTGGTGGAGAGAAGAGGCAGATTAGAGAAGAACGGAGGAGTGCTAGGGCACGCTCCAACCGTTTCAAACAAAGGGAGAAAGCACGAAAATCCCTTTTCCCAGGTGGCGATTTATGGTGGAGAGGAGAAGGGAGAAGAACCTTGAGCTAGATCCTTGGTTTTGGAGAGAATGGAAATGAGGAAGTCAGTTTTTGGAAGGAGGAAGACGAAAGGATGAGTCGGCTCATGAACAGGATCCCAAATAAAAGGAAGGAGCCCGTGGGAAGTTGGAAAAATTACAAGTTTGCCATGGGGTCGACTCAAGGGGGTCGACTCATGAAGCTCAGAAATTCAGAAAAAATACGAATAAATTCCAGAAAAATTTGAAATTTTGGGAGAAAGAATTTTGCTCAAAGATAAGTTTTGAGAATGATAAACTTGAGCTTTTGGGACCAAGATAGATATTAGAAATTGAGCTCTAAGAACTTTTGATATCAATTCTTTGGAAATTGAGAAATATTTAGGCATATGGATCAAGAATTCCTAGATTTCTCCTAATTTCACAGAATCTGTCCTCACTAAGGGCCTTCGTAAAGATATCAGCTAATTGATTTTCAGTACAAACATATTCAAGAATTATATTTTTGTTTTGAACATGTTCTCTTATAAAGTGATGTCTTATTTCAATATGTTTGGATCTTGAGTGTTGAATAGGATTTTTAGATAGATTTATGGCACTTGTGTTGTCACATCTTATTGGTGTTTCATTAAGTTTGATTCCAAAGTCTTCGAGTTGTTGCTTAATCCACAAGATTTGAGCACAACAACTTCCGGCTGCAATGTATTCGGCCTCAGCCGTAGACAGTGCTACCGAATTTTGTTTCTTACTAAACCATGAGATTAGGTTAACTCCAAGAAATTGGCAAGTTCCACTTGTGCTTTTTCTATCTAACCTACATCCAGCAAAATCTGCATCTGAATATCCTAATAAATCAATTTGTGAGTCTTTAGAGTACCATAACCCTAGAGTTTGAGTACCATTCAAGTATCTAAGGATTCTTTTAACAGCATTCAAATGAGATTCTTTAGGATTAGATTGATATCTAGCACATAAACAAACACTAAACATGATATCAGGCCTACTTGCAGTTAAATATAATAATGATCCAATCATACCTCTATAGTATTTTAAGTCTACACATTTACCTTCATCATCCTTGTCAAGCTTACATGAGGGGCTCATGGGTGTGCCAATAGGTTTGGAGTTCTCCATTCCAAATCTTTTGAGTAGTTTCTTGGTGTACTTGCTTTGGGTGATGGAGATTCTCTCTTTTGTTTGTTTGATTTGGAGTCCGAGGAAGAAGGTAAGTTCTCCCATCATGCTCATCTCGAACTCCCCCTGCATGAGCTTAGCAAAGTCTTGACAAAGAGATTCATTAGTAGACCAAAAATTATATCATCAATATAAATTTATATTACTAACATATCATTTTGATTTCTTTTAATAAAGAGGGTTGTATCTACATTACCTCTTGAAAAACCATTGTTTAGTAAGAATTTGCTTAGTATATCATACCAAGCCCTAGGTGCTTGTTTTAATCCATATAAAGCTTTATTTAATTTAAAAATATGATCCAGAAAAGCATGATTTTCAAATCCCGGGGGTTGTTCAACATAGACTTCTTCAGCAATATATCCATTTAAAAATACACTTTTGACATCCATTTGAAATAATTTGAATTTCATAAAGCAAGCATACGCAAGTAGAAGTCTAATGGCTTCTAATCTAGCAACAGGTACAAAGGTTTCATCAAAATTAATTCTTTCTTCTTGATTATATCCTTTAGCAACCAGTCTTGCTTTATTTCTAATTACATTACCATGCTCATCTAATTTGTTTCTAAAGACCCATTTTGTGCCAATTATTGAATAATTTTTAGGTCTTGATACTAAGGTCCAAACATTATTTCTTTCAAATTGATTAAGTTCCTCTTGCATTGCATTAATCCAATTATGATCATTTTCAGCTTCTTTAATAGTTTTTGGTTCAAGTTGAGATATAAAAGCACAATGATTAAATACATCTCTAAGTGAAGAACGAGTTTTCACTCCATGCATAGGATCACCAATAATTAACTCCTTAGGGTGGTTGTGAACATACCTCCATTCCTTGGGTAGGTCATTTGTACATTGAGGTTGTTCTTGAATTTCTTCACCTCTCTCATCTTGTTTGTCTTCTTGATCCTCATCCTCTGGAGTTGTTGAATCTTTCAAAGTGATCTCCTTCATACCTTCTATTAGTGGATCTGCATCATCAACACCCTCATTCTTCCTTGAAGGAAGATCGTTAGATTCATCAAAAACAACATGTATGGACTCCTCAACTACTAAAGTTCTTTTGTTAAAAACTCTAAAAGCTTTACTAGTGGAGGAGTAACCCAGAAAGATTGCTTCATCTGATTTTGCATCAAATTTATCAAGTCTTTCTTTACCATTATTTAATACAAAACATCGGCAACCAAAAACATGAAAATATACAATATTTGGTTTTCTTCCTTTCCAAAGTTCATAGGGGGTTTTCTTTAAAATTTGTCTAATCAAAGCACGATTTAAAATGTAACATATTGTGTTAATTGCTTCCGCCCAAAAATATCTTGGAAGGTTGCTTTCACAAAGCATGGTACGGGCTATTTCTTCTAAGGTTCTATTTTTCCTTTCAACTACCCCATTTTGTTGGGGTGTCCTAGGAGCAGAGAAGTTATGACCAATTCCATTTTCATCACAAAAATTTTCAAAGTCTTGATTTTCAAATTCAGTTCTATGATCACTTCTAATATTTTGAATTGAAAATCCTTTTTCATTAGTGACTTTTCGATGAAATTTAGTGAAAATATGAAAAGTTTCATCTTTGTGTGCCAAAAGAAAACCCAAGTAAAACGAGAGTAATCATCTATAATTACAAAACCATATCGTTTTCCTCCTAGACTAGTGGTTCTAGTTGGTCTAAATAAGTCCATATGCAAAAGCTCTAAAGGTCTAGAAGTTGAAACAATATTTTTGGATTTAAATGAAACTCTAGTTTGTTTACCTAGTTGGCATGCATCACAATTCTATCTTTTTCAAAATTCAGTTTAGGCAAGCCAAGAACTAATTCTTTCTTAATTAATTTTGAAAGAGAATGCATGCTAATGTGTGCAAGTCTACGATGCCAAAGCCAACTAGTCTCATTAACTTTAGCATTCAAGGATACTAGGCATTGCATGTCTATTTTGGCTAAATCATTTAAATCTACCATATAAATATTGCCATGTCTATGTCCTATAAATTTAATGCCATCGTTAATAGGACTAGTCACAATGCAAACAGATGATTCAAAAACAACTTTATACCCTTTATCACAAAATTGACTAATGCTAAGTAAGTTATGCTTTAAACCTTTAACTAACAAAATATTTTCAATGTATTTGGAGGGAGTGATACCAATGTTACCTATCCCGATGATCTTTCCTTTGCCATTATCTCCAAAGGTGACCATCCCTCCATCCTTAGCATCAAGCGTGATGAATTGTGATTCATCACCAGTCATGTGTCTCGAGCATCCACTGTCAAGATACCATTTTCTGTTTTCTCCTTGGGATGCTAGACACACCTGCAAGCAAAAGTCAAGTTTTTTTTTTAGGTACCCAAGCTTTCTTGGGTCCTTTTTGGTTAGTCAAAATGGTTCTTTTGGAACCCATATTTTCTTTATAGTTGTGTTTGCAGATTTGTTAAAGAGGCAAGTATATGATTTATGTCCTACTCTACCACATTTGAAACAAGTAATATTGGTAGACTTGTTACTTGAATAGTTTACATAAATATTTTCAGAAATTTTGTTTCTTCAAGGGGTTATAGCCAAGTCCAGCCTTATCATATACGGCTTTTTGATTATCAAGAATCATATTTAGTTTGTTTGAACTTAAGGTGAACTTATCTACTATAGGTTTCAGCTTGTTAATTTCATTCTTTAAGCTTTGATTTTCTTGAAGCAAGGTGGATTTTTCAATTGAAAGGCTTTCAGCTTGTTTCACTAAGGACTGATTTTTCAATTTCAGTTCTTTGTTTTTCATCCCTAGTTTCTTTAATTCATCAATTAAATCATAGAAAGCTTCATGCAATTCTTCAAATGTAAATTCACTAGGAGTTTCAGAAATTACCTCATTTTCGTGTGCCATAAGGCACAGGTTGGCTTGTTCGGTTGAGGTTTTCTCATCGGAGCTTGAGTCATCACTCGCACTCCATGTGGCTATCATTGCCTTCTTCTTGAACTTTTTGGGACCTTTCTTCAGTTGTGGACATTCGGATTTGAAAATATCCCGACTTCTTGCACTCGTAGCAGATAAGGGGTTGATCTTTCTCTTTCTCTTTACTTTGTTCCCCTTTTGTGAATGGCCTCTTTCTCATCCCCTGTTTTCTTTTTCTTAAAAATTCTTGAATCTCCGGGAGATGAGTGCCATCTCTTCATCCTGTTCTTCATCTTCTGTGTCATCAGTTTCTTCATCAGGAGAAGCTGTGGATTTGAGGGCAATGGTTCTTTTCTTTTAGACTTCATCCTCTTGATGTTGCTTCATGCTTAGCTCATGAGTCATCAAAGATCCAAGAAGCTCTTCTAGAGGTAGAGTGTTCAAGTTCTTCGCTTCTTGGATAGCAGTCACCTTGGCTTCCCAAGTTCTTGGCAATGACCTGAGAATCTTTCTTACAAGCTCACTGTTAGTATAGGACTTGCCAGACTCTTTAAACCATTATTATATCAGTAAAGTGAGTAAACATTACAGTTATGGACTCATCATGCTCCATTTTAAATAATTCATATTTATGCACAAGCATGTTTATTTTAGACTCTTTTACTTGATTTGTTCCCTTATGGGTTACTTCTAACCTATCCCATATTTCTTTAGTAGATGAACAAGTAGAAATGCGATTAAATTCGTTAGCATCAAGAGCACAATAAAGTACATTCATTGCTTTAGCATTTAATTGTGCCAATTCTTATCAACCTCATCCCATTCTTTCTCGGGTTTGGTTGACTCCTCACCATCTATGATTTTAGTGGGTGTGTGAGGACCGTTCACTTGATACTCCACATATTCATAGTCGAGTGCTTGTATGATATCTTCATCGAGCTTTCCAATAGGTGTAATTAGACCCATTAAAAAGTGGGAGGTCGGTTGGTGGATTGCCCCTCTGTTGCCCAGCTATGCAACCCAAGAGGGGGGTGAATTGGGTTTCTAAAAATTTTAGGCTTAATTAATTACTTATGATGAATGAGAACAAAGACTTTAAATCAAGATTAATTTCCTAAGCAAGAATGCAAGGATAAAATAGAGAAATAAAGAGAAACAATAAGCACACCACAGGGATTTATAGTGGTTGGTGCCAACCTTGCACCTACATCCACTGCCCAAGCTCCTACTTGGGAATTCTAATCCACTATACTTGTATTCACCCGAATACAAACGTCGAAAACTCCGACACTAGCTATCCCAAGCTAGTCTACTTGTTTCTCAGGTACAAGTCACCCAAAATACTCCGATTTCAGGTTCGGATCAACCTTCCCTTGTTTTGAAAATCCTCCAAAAACAAGAACAAATACTCATAAAGAGTAAAATAGCTTAGAGCATAATTAATACATAACAGCTCTTAAATGAGCGAATATAACAATAAAAATACTTTACTCAAATGAAGAATCCTTTTTGGATTTTCTCAAGGTGGATGAACGCTTGAATGAACGCTTGAGAAGAAGATGATCTTTGATTGAGGACTTCTTGAAGGCTTTGAAAGATCTCTTGATCAAGGTTGAACAATAGGTGTGAAAAATTCTCTTTGAATGCTCTTGCTTTTCTCTTTCACAATCTCTCTTGTATATTGTGGATACCTATCTTTTTTCTTTTGGGTATTTCATTGATCTCAGGCTTTTTCGTGTAGATTTTGGATCCTCTCGTATATATGTTTGATCTGCAATTTCTTTCACCATTTGAAACCTTTTATAGCCTAAGAATAAGAGAAACATATTAGACAGAAAAGAGCCGTTAGAGCATTTTTAGGAAGCATAAAAGGCAATTAAAACGGGCAAAAAACTAGCCGTTGCGGACATTTTCCGTCGCAGGGGTCGATTCATGAGTCGACTCATGCTTCAGGGGTCGACTCATGAGTCGACCTCTGTTGCAAAGACCAGAGATTTGGTTTCTAGAATTTTTTTGGCTCAAATAGCAGAGGTCGACTCATGAGTCGACTCATGCCTTGTGGGTTGACTCATGAGTCGACTCACAGGTCGTGCCAAGCAAAAATCCAGCGTTGCAAGGGAAATTTTTGCGTGCCATCAGCTCATTGTGCCATGAGTTGACTCATGAGTCAACTCATAACTTCAAAACCTTCATAACTTCAAAAATATAAGTCTAAAAATAATGAATTTTCATATAGATTACAATCTTTATTCTACCATGATCTATCAACAGGTTTTAGTAAAATTATGATTTTGCCCTGAAGAGCATAGAGACTTTTTCAAATAAAACTATTTGTATCCCTTTAATCTGCTTTTAATCATCAAATCAATCTAGGAGCAACAATCCCCCCTTTTTGATGATGACAAAACATTTGAACAAAAGTTTTATGTGAATCAATATTTCAAAGAATGCATTATAGGTGTATATGCTTGAAAGAGTATGATTCTTTTGGCATGTGATATAAATGGTCATATACAAAATAATTTATCCATTTTCTTAAGGATTTGATGATATGCTCATTTTGATTGTGTTGATTTTGGTGTTAGAGCGAAAAACTTATTTTTGTTATCAGATTAAGCTGTATTTTAAAAATTTCATTCTCATTTGATTTTAGTTTTAGCATCAGAGAAAAAAAATACTTATGTGCTTTCATTTGGTTTTTGACAAAAAAATAATTATGTGTGCAAAGTATGTTTAAGAGTTGATTTTGAAAGTGTATTAGCTCATTTTGAGTTTAAGATATATCAGAGCAAGAAAAAAAATAAATTTTACAATGTATCAGAGCAAGAGAAAATAAATTTTGC